>NW_015555881.1:757082-757800 GCF_001515605.1 Sinocyclocheilus anshuiensis
GCAGATTCACTCTCTGCCAGCAGGTGGCGTTTAAAGCGTTTCCTTGGTTTCCGCTGTAAACAAAGCAGCGCTGCACTTATGAACTTTAATATGCATTATACAGAGGCAAGATGAAAAGAAAAAATACCATCTAAACTTTTCTAAAGACAGTAAGTTCCCCTCAGACATACATTCAAATAAACTCCTACCCCTAACTGAATCGCGATTAGTTTAGCATCTCAACCGATTTGAATCGTCACATATTTTAATCGATTTTCAACCGGCTCTCGGTTAATCGTTACATCCCTAGCAAGAATGCATTAAATTGATCAAAAATCACATTTAAGGCATTTATAATGTTACAAAAGACTTGCGTTTTTTTTTCTATTCATCAAAGAATCCCAAACAGAAAAATGTATGATGGTTTCCACAAAAATATTAAGCAGCACAACTTTTTCAGCATTGATAATGATACGAAATGTTTCTTGAGCAAATCAGCATATTAGAATGATTTCTGAAGGATCATGTGACACTGAAGACTGGAGTAATGATGCTGAAAATTCAGCATTGCATCACAGGAATAAAGTATTATTTTAAATGGCAATAATATTTTAAAATATTACTGTTTTTACTATATTTTTATAATCAAATAAATGCAGCCTTGGTGAGCATAAAAGAAAAACTTTTTATCGGTAGTGTACTTTTCATTATGTACTGGAAAATATTGTGTATTTAAATA
>NW_015555881.1:758469-758925 GCF_001515605.1 Sinocyclocheilus anshuiensis
CAACGGCTCTGTGTAGTTAATGCTGCTCAATGTGAAAGCACGCAGGTGATGGAGATTTACCGCTGATCACAGAACCGGCTATCTGACAAGATGCGCGTTAAATATCGCATGCGATTAATCGTGCAGCCCTATACTGTATAAACGCAAGAAAGTATGGGCTATGGGATCCCACTGTCATGGCAGCAGCGAATCCATAATCTATCTGGATATTTTGTGATGTTTTTCTGAGAGGCTAGAGAAAGAGATTGGAGTCAAGCAGCAGAGGACATAACTCAAGACCAGAAATCCAGAGCACCAAATAAGGCAGGACGGGGATCTCCTCTGCTTTTGCCTGTTTCCATCCAAGAATTACTCCCTCTTTAAGAAAAAAACACTTCCAAACAAACAGAGCCATGTATTTTAATCACATTAACCTTTCATATCAAGTTGTAAATCTAAAATTTGGAACAAGGTTCC
>NW_015555881.1:759013-801464 GCF_001515605.1 Sinocyclocheilus anshuiensis
TATATATATATATATATATATATATATATATATATATATATATATATAGTGTTAGATAGATTGTACCTTTTTCATTTGCATCAAGATACAATTCATTATTACTTCACTTTTAATTCAATTTTATTTAATTAAACATTTTGATAATCTCAAAGTGGACTAATCTCGGGCACTATTTCAGTCTATCACAAAATACTCACACAAATGCATACTTCAAAAATACAACAGAAACAGTATACAGTACTTTTGACATTTTGCGTTCACTGTACTATGATTTGGGACTTCACCCTAATCTTGCATGCTATTTAGGATGAATACAATGTAAACTGGGATGCAGCCAAAGGATTTATTCAGTCTGGATCTTTGATTCCAGGATAGACTGAATTTGCTATGGTATGCAATCCCAAATTACACTTTTAGGGTCAGATTGGGTGTAGAGTGTACAGATCCTCATGCTTTGGAAACATCTGTTACCAAGCAGAACATATCATTGTAATCAATTCCTGTTTATGCAGTTTAACATAACAGGTACTGTTTAGGGCTGCACGATTAATCGCATGCGATATTTAACGCGCACGTTAAATATCGCATGCGATTAATCGTGCAGCCCTATACTGTATAAACGCAAGAAAGTATGGGCTATGGGATCCCACTGTCATGGCAGCAGCGAATCCATAATCTATCTGGATATTTTGTGATGTTTTTCTGAGAGGCTAGAGAAAGAGATTGGAGTCAAGCAGCAGAGGACATAACTCAAGACCAGAAATCCAGAGCACCAAATAAGGCAGGACGGGGATCTCCTCTGCTTTTGCCTGTTTCCATCCAAGAATTACTCCCTGTTTAAGAAAAAAACACCTCCAAACAAATAGAGCCATGCATTTTAATCAAACTAACCTTTCATATCAAGTTGTAAATCTAAAATTTGGAACAATGTTCACTTTACCAATAAAATGCAGGCTCCACAAAGACTTTTATTCACTAATTATCTAGTTTTATCTATGTACTGATGCTTCAAAGAACCTAAAAACACTGATCTGAAGAACTTATGTCAATTTCCAAAGAAGCATATAGCAACTCAAGAACAACATAGAGCCTAAATGTTGGGTTTTTCTAAGAAGAACCATTATTGAGTGCAAACCACACTAAAGCTAACGACTGTAGAAATTAGATAAATGTAATTAAAATCCCAGGAAACTACTCACCGTTTAAAAAAACATCTCCAAAACAAATACAGTCATGCATTTTAATCAAATTAACTTTTTATATCAAGTTGTAAATCTAAAATGTCTGTGTTCACTTAACCAATAAATACTCCTAAAAAGTGGTTTTGCACTGTTTTGGTGGAACTTTAAATCTCCACAAAGACTTTTATTCAATAATTCTCTAGTTTCATGTACCAATGCTCAAAAAATCTAGAATCCAAAACACTGAATTGAAGAACATATAATATCAATCTCCCAAGAACCACATAGCAACTCAAGAACACTATAGAACCTAAATGTTGGGTTTTTGCTAAAACAAACCATTACTGAGTGCATGCAAACCACACCAAAGATCATGACTGTAGAAATTACATGATTAAAACCCCAGGAAAGTTGAGTCTGGGGAAATTAATATTCCTACATGAGATCTTCCAGGATTAGTCACAAAATGAGCTCTGGAATTTTTGTTCAATTTCATGATTGTAAGCACCTGCTAAAGTTCATGTCAAGTCTAATTATATTCTTTCTTTCCTTCCCAGAAAACAAGTGTAGTTCTCCCCCATTGATCATTGGTCACGTACCACAAACATCCTGCTACATGCATTTGGACTGGCGTGATTCAAGGGTTAGTAATCTCTTGTACAGCTAAAACTCTCTCACACACACACACACACACACACACAGACACACAAACAGACACACAAACACACAAACACACACACACACACACACACACACACACACACACACACACACACACACACACACACAAACACAAACACACAAACACACACACCCAAACACAGCCACTGCAGAAGTGATAAAACTCTTATCAATCTCAAGGGAAAAGCATTTAACCCCTGTGATGCCAACAATTAGTCTCCATTATTCATCAAAGATAAAGCCCTCCCTCCTCTGGGTGAACTAGACAGAATATATACATGTCATATAATAAAGTAGGAATTCTCCTGTGAGGCCTAATCTAGGCGTTTCACTCTCTGGGATGTTTTCATTTCATTCCCATGTGTCTCCCTGACTGCAGTGCACTGATTAGCCAACATGACTGATCAATACTGATCCACTACAGTGCAAAAGAGCTCATTCTGATCACAAGATCAAAGATTAACCACCAGTTTGCAGTCAGGACTCACAATTCAGACCTGAATTGATGAATCCATTCTGATCAAAATGACAGAAGTTCACAATTCCTCACCAAGCACTATAAAAAAGACACCAGATTTTCATTAGAATGCCTCTTTTCATTAGAAACTTGCAAACTTTATTACAAGCTTCATTGCAGTTGCTTATTTGTAATAAGTTAAACTAATGTGACTAGATAAGCCTATTGCTTCTGTTGGTTTACTTCCTTGCTGGGAAGGAAATTAGTTATGTTTCCTGTTTCCAAGGAAAAAAATACATGGGTCGGGAATCTCTGATTAATTCCATTACCATCCCCATCAAAATGACCTAATGATCCACTATAACTACTTCTAATACTTAGGGAGGGTTAGTGACTTAAAACCACTTAAAAGTATATTAAAACCACTCTGCTTTTGATACAAACTTGAATAATACTTCTAATCTTTATCATTTTTGCCTATCAGACAATGTAACGGGTGAAAACAATCTCATAAACTCACATTTAAAGAGGGACTCAAGCCATCTAGGAATGAGAATATCATAGAGACTTCTAGGTCACATTAACAAACCTTTGACAAAACGTTGTCAAAAAAAAATGCCCATTGTCTATTGTCAATAGTGTAGCGATGTAAGAAGGTCAGCCCACATAGAAATCACTTTCAAACTAAGCAGATTTCTATTTGTCAATGTGGCAAATCCGCATGACCAATTTGAACCTGTTGCGAAATTTGTGTGGGGAAATCTTTTGCCCTCACACATAATTTGCGAGTGTGGTTTCCAATTGAAATGACTGGATTTTGCCAGTGACAACTGCTGAATAAAATTAAATAAAACCACAACTTTACTTAGAACCTAGCAACCACCCAGAAAAGCCTAGCAACCTTAAAAACAACCTAAGAACTGTAACAACATTGGTGCATTGACCACCATCAACTTCTACATGGGTAGAAAAACATTTTAATTTAAAATTAAAAATATAAAAGCCTACATTAAACTTATATTGATACAGAAAACAATTTTTTCCCCAAATATACCATTCTAGAATTCCATTGCCTATTATTTTTATGCTCAGACTCCAGCCATGTGGGAGAATTGAACAGGAGCATGTGAAAAACTGTTTTATGAATGTAGCAGGTCGAAATCTGTTACTCACGCTGGTCTGGATGTCACACCAAGAATCTGACCCTGTACTCAGCAATTACCGTCTAGATGCCTGAAGGATGCTCCCTCTCATTAAGAAGTATGTGACATACGGACCCTACGGTCTGCAGTCTGCACTGCACCTTAAGTGACCTTCATAAGTAAAATCCATAACCATAACATGAGATGATGCATTGATGAGATTGATGATCAACAAATGCATTATTTTAATATATCATATTTTATTACTTTATGATGTAATATGACTAGCGTAAAAAAAACACAGTGGCACCAAAACTTATTTGGATACTTATCTGAATGTCACTGCATTAGTAATACCACACCAAGTGGCATCTGCAAACAGTCTATATTTTCTCAGAACTAACTAAAGTCACATTTCAGAGCCATTTTTGCAATGACTTTTAATCTAACTGACACTAAAATAATTTTAGTGGATGTAAGAAGTTCGGCAACCCTGATTTTGCCAATTAGAACATCATTGTGGATCAACATCAATCAATCAGAATGATTGGGAAAGGGCCAGAGTTCTGTAAGGTCTAGTTTCAGAGGCTTGTACACCTCAACATATCATTTCCCTCTAGTTTAGTGGTAGTAAATGGTTAGGGTTAAGTTTAGGACTGTGATCGTTTGATAAAACTGTTGTTGATGTTAATCCAGCAACATCACAGTGACCAATAAGATCACACAGGTGTCCAAGCCAAAATAGCCATAACCACAGGTGCTGCCATCACATTAACCACATCTATAGACATGTCCCACTAACATTTAACTATCAAAAAGTGCCAAAATACTGTTTGTCTTTATTTTAAACAGTGTAACAGAGTTTAAAACGTGTGCTTGTGATATGTTGCCACTTGGTTTGACATCTTGTTATCTAATATGCAATGACATTCAAACATGTTAAGTGTGACTTGAGTGTTCAAATCCTTGTATCATACGCTCTCTGGCATCTTTACATTCACAATTTCCATTTCACTTCCAGGCAGCCACAAAGCATGAATCCCTCATTAATCCCGCATGAATGTTTCTCTCTGGCGTATAACATGCTGACTGACACATTCTGACCCTTTGAGGGCTGAAGCTGTTATATTCAGGTGACAGACACACAGACATTCATCATCCGAAAGACAGGTGAGTAAGGTGATACTTTACCTTCGATATGATTAATGGCTCGTCGTGTTCAAGCCCACCTTTGAGCGTGAAACCCCAGGGCGCTCCACCCTGCAACTGAGCCTGGACGAACACGAACTTTCCCTTTTGGATCACGGCACTGTTGCTGCCTGGAAAACTATTATCCATCGCTGGAATGTTGGGGGAAAGAATGGACGAGGTCGCCCCTTAGTAACTCAGTCAACCAATAAACTCCGTCCAAGGATGTTTCTTCTCAGTCAAAACTTGATGGGTAATTTCCTCGAATTACTTCATTGGGGATAATTTAACAATCCCGATTCTTGTTTCTAGCACCTACCTTACATCCCTTACCTGCCAGTCAGATTCAAGGAACGACACCACAACTTTTCCAGCCTTTCAAAAAATTTGCAAATAAGCAGTCAAATCTGATTTCGTGTAGCCTATCACGTTCCGGGCAGTGGTCTCACTTTTAAACTCCGTTTGTCAGCCCTTGCTCGCTTCTGACTTCATTTTTACATCACAATAGAATTTGATTCATTTCACTGCGTCCGCAGAAAGCCGCGCGCTCAGATTCCTGTCAGGAAGAAAGTTCCTGCGCGAGCTTCCGAAATCATCGAATCGGTGCGAACCCGCGTTTCAGCTTTTAAAATACATAGTCTTTAAGTTTTTTTTTTTGTTGATGCGTTGAAACTGTCAGCAGCCATGGATGAGGGAGTCTGTGCTCGACCCCCCCACACCCACCTACCTCCACAGTTCATCGGAATGGTGGTGACACGCATGCGCGAACTGTGCAAACCGCTCCACCACATTGAAATAATACAACAGCTCCCGAAATCACGTACTATAGTGCCAATGACCGAAACTGCCTGACATAATGTAACGTTAGTCAAATCACCACCTTGTCCTCCCACATAATGCAGGGAAAACATACAAACAGACTCTTATAACAAGTCTGGTCAAGTCATCCGATTCATATTTCGAAGTATTTTGCACGCATTCTGCTTTCCTTTCTCTCAAAGATTTCATAATTTTACTCAAAAGATTTGGATGAATAGATTTGACTGGAGTCCTTACCCGCAGTTTAACTGCTCAAGGGAGTGGATATCAAGTTTTCTCGCTTCAGATAATCTCGGTTATTTAGGTTAAACATTTCTACCGTCCCAGAACTGGCCTTAAATGTTCTGTAAGCGATTTGAATACCAATCATATATCGCCCGTGTTATTACTGTAATAAATATCTCTGTTTCTTTGACAATTATGTGAACTGCAAACTGGAGTCACACTGAGTCTGAGCAGCAGGCCGCCCTTTTTTACCCAAACAGGAACGCCCTCTACCTGTCAATCATTTTGCGCGTTCAGGTTTGCTGACATGAGTTTCCCTTTCATGGGAACTTCGAACTGCCTCCTCTAGGCTTGTCCATAGCGACCCCTAGAGGACGCAGTGTCTCGTTCCCTACTCAGGGAACCATGGTTACATAAGTAACCTGAGACGTTCCCTTTCATGGGAACTTCGAACTGCCTCCTCTAGGTTTGTCCATAGCGACCCCTAGAGGACGCAGTGTCTCGTTCCCTACTCAGGGAACCATGGTTACATAAGTAACCTGAGACGTTTTCTGACAATGCTTTTGTGGGCGGAGTTATAAGGAAAGTGGGTGTGGTTGCACGGATTGGAGTTGTTTAATCGTGGCGTCATTTTGTAGGCCAAATAGTCATTTTCAATACCTTTTTAGAATTTCAGATTTCCGTTCGTTCTTAAAATAAGGCCTGTGCTTAACATTAGTCAAATAGATTTTCATGTTTTGTTCTATAACCTAAACTCTGCACAATTGTACCTCAAATATGACTGTGTGTAATTTGTTATATTTGTATTCATAAATCAAACTGCTATTCTAAAAACCCATTGGATTTTGTCAAAAAAATTGAATCCAATGGGTTTTTAGAATAGATAACAGTTTTGTTTTTTTACAGACTTTAGCAAAATGTCTGAAATCATTTGCTGCACATTTAAAATGTAAATAAATAAAATTTTGCACCATGCAAAGTGTCTAAACCTATGACAGTGAAGATATGTGCCCGTGCTTTTGTGCTGTTTAAAGTTGACTGATGATACACAGTGAATCAGTATGCTTCAAATATAAAACAGATGTCTAACTTTTGCCCAACATTCTGGGGTGTTAAAGCAAAAGCATCTGGAAATGTAAAAATGTGGTTTAAAAGTTGAAGATATGCACGTTTTATTTACTTTGTCTTTATTAAAATGGATTTAGATTTTCAAATTAATATACTGAAAATTGTATTCAAATTAATGTCGACATTGTAAAGTAGAAACAGCTGGAGAACCATGGTAAATATGTCATTTATATTAATTCTGGCCAACCCTGACCTGTTAGTCATCATCTTAACCTGTTTTTACTTGTCTCTACCAGCAGCAGCTGCAAGACCTGACCTCTGTTGTAAATGAAATAACACTCCTGCGGGGCAAGTTTTACCCATACTTTATTTTGTCCTCCTTACAGTATTACTGACATTTGATTACTCCAGGTATTCATCATAGAAAAGCATGTTCAGTTTTGTTTTTGACGTGCTGCAGGGTCTGACTCCCTTTATTGGCAGCATGATCCTCAAGTAAAAATTTTAAAAATATGATACTTTCTGTAAATGCAAGACCAGCTCAGAGAGAGGTAGTTGATCAGCACAACTCATTGTGGAAAAAAAAAAATCTTTTTTTTTGCTTTATAAAAACTAATTTTGAAGTTAGAAAGAACCTGTCTCTGTGTTGGTTTCTCAGTAAAACATTTTCCTGTACCTCTTTCATGGTCATTGAAAGCTCCAAAGGTACCTTTCATCATTACAATAATAGCACACCTGCGGCATAGTGTAACAGGTGTGGCTACTGAGGCAGCCTCAAGACACATCTGAACATGTTTAGTTGATCAGCACAACTCATTGTGGAAAAAAAAATCATTTTTTTTGCTTTATAAAAACTAATTTTGAAGTTAGAAAGAACCTGTCTCTGTGTTGGTTTCTCAGTAAAACATTTTCCTGTACCTCTTTCATGGTCATTGAAAGCTCCAAAGGTACCTTTCATCATTACAATAATAGCACACCTGCGGCATAGTGTAACAGGTGTGGCTACTGAGGCAGCCTCAAGACACATCTGAACATGTTTACCAATGGCATCATACCTATGAGGTCATTTCCTGATGTCTAACTTACAGAAACCAACAAACAACAGAACAAAACAACTTGCAGAACCCCTTTGTACATGATGTTCTTCAGCGCTGGCACACATACCACTTTGGCATATATGGATGAAATGCTAATAGATTTTTGCGGTATGTAACTCATATAAAACCTTAAAGTGTTTTTAGTGGTCTAGTCATAATATGAAAACCATTCTGTAATACATGCAAGTGGTTGACCCATTTAGGGACCATCATCTTAAGGAATCATCTTCTCTATGACTACATCTGGATTTTTTCATTTGTTATATAGATGTTCAGGAGTAGTGAGAGTGTTTTGACAGCCTAATAGCATAAAGGAGTGTTAGATTTTCCCATAATTGATAATAATTATGGGAAAAATATACTCACCCTCAAGCCACCCAAAATGTAGATGGTTTACTTCTTCATCAGAACAGATTTTGAGGAAATTTAGCATTCCATCACTTGCTCACCAGAGGATCCTCTGCAGTGAATGGGTGCCGTCAGAATGAGAGTCCAAACAGCTGATGAAAACATCACAATAATCCACACAACTCTAGTCCATCAATTAATGTCTTGTGAAGTGATAAACTGCGTGTTTGTAAGAAACAAATCCATCAAGATGTTTTTAACGTCAAACCGTTGTTTCCAGCTGAAATACAAATCTTCTATATTGCTTTCTCCAGTGAAAAGGTAATTTCATCTGAATCGGGAGAGAAATATGCATAGATCAAACACCATTTACAGACCCAAACCATCCAAAACATTTCTAAACAAATATGTGTGTGGATTTTGATGTGAGACGACAACAGGGGATTGATTTTTTTATGTTTATTTTTTATGGATGAAGCATTATTATGGATTATGGACTCATATTTTGGCTAGAAGTGACAGTTTAAATTTAAAACACCTTAATGATTGATTTGTTTCTTACAAACACGCAGCTTTTCACTTCACAAGACATTACTTGATGGACTGGAGTGGTGTGGATTACTTGAGGATTATTGTGATGTTTTTATCAGCTGTTTAGACTCTCATTCTGACGGCACCCATTCACTCCAGAGGAACATTGGGGAGCAAGTGATGGAATGCTATATTCCTCCAAATCTGTTCCAATGAAGAAACTCATCATCATTTTGAATGGCTTGAGGGTGAGTACATTTTCATCTTTGGTGTAACTATTCCTTTAAAAAGAATATTCAAAGTATTCAAATAAGAGCCCAAAAGTGTTCTCTAAAAGCTGAAACACAAACATTCTCCCAGACTGTACATGAAGACCTCGCTCTCATTTGGATGACAGGGAGGTTTGAGTTGCCACAAACAACAGTTAGTACAGACTGAGGCCGTCAGAGGGCGCTAAACACACATGTAGAACGCTCATTTATTCCAGTTTTGAGCTTTGAAGAGATTTAATAATTGCACAATGAAGCATCCGACATGAGAAAGCCCACCATAGTTTCAAAAACGTTTTTACAAACTCTTATACGCACAGGCTTTAATTTTCAAATCTGGACTGACCTACAAATGTGTGGGTGGTCTCTTTACAGTGTCTAATTTTAATATAAACACGTTTTCTAAATGTTTAAATTGCATAATTAAATTCGGATTTGATGTTTAATTTGATTAAAATGTTTATGAGTGCAGATAATAAACAGTGGCGCTACAGCAGACAGCTTGTTTTCCTGTATTTATGTAACGCACACACAAACACATGCGCGCCGCGTTTGCATGCCGAGAGGGGCTGAGAGTTTGCCAATAAAATAGCATTGGTGTTCAAAGCTTCTTAGGGACAGTATCACATTGCATTGCCACAATAAACAGTATAACAAACAAATACACACACACACTTAGCCGTAATAAACATATCTCATGTGTACATGTGAGTCATAATACACACAACATAGAGTTGAAATAAGTGGATAAGGCTGTATTTATCCAACCAAAGATACAGTAAGAACTGTAATGTTGTGAAATATTATTACAATTTAAAATAACTATTTTCTATTTGAATATATTTTAAAATGTAATTGATTCCTGTGATCAAAGCTGAATTTTCAGCATCATTAATCTTCAGTGTCACATGATCCTTCATTCTAATATGCTGATTTGATGTTTAAGAAAGATTTTTATTATTATTATCAGTAATGAAAACAGCTGTGCTTCATGTTTTTGATGAAACTGTGATAAACTACCATTCAAAAGTTTGGGGTAAGTAGGATTTTTTTTTTAAAGTAGCCTGCTTTTATTCATCAAGGGTGCATCAAATTGATCAAAAGTGACAGTAAGATTTCTATTTCAAAGAAATGCTGTTCTTTTGAACTTTCTATTTATCAAAGAATCTTGAAAAAAAATGTAGCATGATTTCCAAAAAATATTAAGCAGCACAACTGTTTTCAACATTGAAAAAAAAAAAACATTTTAAAATATATTCAAATTAAAAACATTTATTGAAAATGTTTATTTCACAATATTACCGTTTTTACTGTATTTTTGATCAAGTAAATGCAGCCTTGATGAGCATAAGAGACATAAAAAAAACATAAAAACAAATAATAATTATCCCAAATGTTTGACCAGAAGTATAAAAACTGAAAAAAAAAAAAAAAAGATCAGCACATGGATTTGTGGCCTTTACCCTAATTTCACTGCATGTAAACATTGATGTGCATGCATTATGAGCATGACTTTTTATGTATTGACATCAAAACGAGAAAAACAAGATCAGTCCACATCTAAAAGTTGTTTTCGTGTTTATTGAATGAGCTGAATTTTTTAGTTGTTGTAAACACACTCAATGATAAACCCATATCAGCCGACCTCTTGGTTAAGACACGTGATGACAGTGTGCTCAGACAGTTCAATGAGTCTTTACTCAACAAAATCCCTGATCCATTCGAACTCAATGAACTTTTATAAATTGAAATGATGAAATCGCTGCACTTCCTTTTCGTCCTGAAATTGCTTCAGAATACCATCAGCTTCTAGTGCATCAGTATTTAAATAAGCTATGAAAACTTAATTTTGCTTTGAAGTTCTGCACCGTAAAGGCTGAAAACGTGCTGGAATAACAGGATGAAAGCTAAATACAGAGGTTTTGCGGTGTAATAATCAGGTTAAAGCAGGTGTGACACTATAACCCACTAAAGGTCGTCAGCGCCGTGGGTTTGCACTGTTATCCTGGGAGTCTATTTCTGTTTTCTGGCCTTTCATACACACTATCCTTTTATAGCGTGGTCTGTTGAAGGGCAACAGCAGTCATGTGGCTATAGCAGTATGAGAGAGATATGTTTTATTAATAGTCTCAAGTGCAGCGAATTTCCATTAAAGCCTGCAATGCTGGGGTGTTTTGAGTGTCTATATGGAGGCACATCAATTTTAGAGTTTGTGTGTGTTCATAATTGGGGATGAGCATGAGGGTGATGTAGCTATGGATGTCTTGATATGTGCATTGACACAAATGATAGCTAGAATGGAGAAGAAGTGATTCATTTTGCACTATGAAATATATTTATACAGGTTTAGAACAATATGAGGGTCACTAAATAATGATAGAAGTTTCTTTTTGGTGTGAACTGTTCCTTTAAGCAATTTTAGCATTGCGTTGACACCCAGTGCACTTACTGCAGGGACAGTTTCCTTGGAGCTCAAGGACACACTGGTGATGGGGTAACTGAGCAACATTTCAGTTCATGAATCATCCTTTAGCAGGGTTAGAAATGAAGACCTTTGGGATACAAGGAGATTTAGTTAACTCCTAATATGCCTCCAGTACTTTGATATGATAGCACTATGTCATACACTACCATTCAAAAGTATGGAGTCTGTATGATTCTGAAAGGATGTATTAAATTGATCAAAAGTGACAAAAATATTTTTATAATGTTACAAAAGATTTCCATTATAAACAAATCAAAGGATCCTGAAAATAATGCACCAGCTTTCACAAAAATATGAAGCGGCAAAAACTATTTTCAACATTGATAATAACAAGAAATGTTTCTTGAGCAGCAAATCGGCATATTAGAATGATTTCTGAAGGATCATGTGACACTGAAGCCTGGAGTAATGATGCTGAAAATTCAACTTTGCATCACAGGGATAAATTACATTTTAAAATATATTCAAATAGTTAATAGTTATTTTAAATTATAATAATTTTTCACAGTATTACTGATTATACTGTATTTTTGATCAAATAAACACAGCCCTGTTGAGCAGAAGTATTGGTAAGACATCTACATGAGAGATGGATAGAGAGGTCAGAGGTCAAACACTGCAATACAAACCCTGCAACCTTTGCATAGATCTAAACTGTCATACTTTGTCATATGATACATAAAATCCCATTTGGCTGTATGTCAGTGTCCTTCTGTGGTGTCAGTTGGTTGTAAATTTTGTTGGTCATAGAAACTCACAGAATAAAGTGAAGCCTGAAGGGTGTAAATGAGAAATCTATTAAAAGCAATAGCATTGAACTCTTTTTCTGCTTAACACACACACACTTAAAATAAACACAATCTGGAGTATCTGAAGTGCCTGTGGATCAGAAACAGAATAATGCAAACTAATTCAAACTCCTCCCATGAACACCCTTACGAAAAAGAAGTTTATTCAAGTGTGCTATTAGTATACTTCTTTTAAACTAAAAATAGGAAAGTATACTTTTAGTCTACTTTTTATGTACTTCTCAGAAATGGGCTCTATGTACTTCTCAGAAATATATTTAAAATGACATTTAAGTATACTTGACTTATACTTAGAAACAGTCTAAATATATTTGAGCTATACTTGTGGCCCTAGAATCTGTGTTTTCATTGTTATACTGTAGGGGGCGCTAGTACACATCTTGATACTACATCCACTATTTCTTTTTACCATGGCATTAGCATAAAATTTAACATAAAAAAATGTTTCTTAGGATGCTTCCATAATGGTAATTTCTTAAAGTGCCTTTTAAGCACCATGGTATAAATATGGCAATTAGTGCCATGGTATCACAGTTTTTGTAAAGGTCAGCGTGGACTAAACATGATTTTCTACAGAATATTGTATTCATATGGTATTTCCTGAAAGTTATAGATATGTAAATTAATGTTAACAGTTAGCTTTGGATTCTGTGCTGTGAAATTAACAATTTGCATCATAGCTCTTGCTAGTTCGTGCATTTACGTTCATGCATTTGGCAGATGCTTTCATTTGAAGCGACTTACATTGCATTCAAGGTATTCAATTTGATCAGTTCATGCATGGTTATTCCTGCTTAAACTAGCCCAAAGTAAATTTGCAGATCTTCTCTGGTTGGCTAGATGGTCTCTTAGCCATTAAAACCAATGAAACAGACCAGCCTGAGCAGTGAAAACAAACTTGGCTGCTGCCATATGGCCACTTTAAGCTGTTTTAAACATTTTCTTATGCAGGAATAAATTAGGCCACTGAAAGCTAAACTGGTTTTAGACTAAAATCAGATGTCCGTTCTCTCTGAGGAGGGCTGGGATATTCAGAGATGACCCCCTTTCTATCTCTGTCTGCAGCCTTCATCAAGACTCTGTTTAGATGAATCAGTGTTGCATGACAGTTTAGATGTTTACGAGTTCTTTTGAGCTTTCTGTTCATCAAAGAATCCCGAGAAAAATGTATCACATTTCCACAAAAATATGAAGCAGCACAAGCGTTTTCAACATAATAATAATCAGAACATAATAATAATAATAATTAGAAATGTTTCTTGAGCAGCAAATCAGAATGATTTCTGAAGGATCATGAGGACTGGAGTATATGCTGAAAATTCAGCTTTGATCACAGGAATCAATTACATTTTTACAATAAATTCAAATTCAAAAAGAAAACAGTTATTTTGATTTGTAATATTTCATAATATTCAATTTTTTTACTGCATTTTTGGTCAAATAAAAGTAGAGACTAAACAGAAGAGACTTCTTTAAAAAACATTAAAAATCTTACCGCCCCCAAATTGAACAGTTTAGACATTTACGAGTTCCATACTGCATTTCATTTGCTTTGACTGGCATATATTTGTCTAAACTAACTTGGTTTTCATTTTTAGGCTCTTTATCTCTCTCTTTTGTTTGAGTTTGCTAGTATTCTGACCTTAAATTACTCCTCTTGTTGTGGTAAAATGAATCATTTACAGGCCTGTGGAGCTCTGGCAACTCGTGACGCCATACATGCTCTAGATCTGTTTATATGTCACACATACTGAACACAGAAATTCTTTGTGAAAAAAGAATACAAGGAATGCAATTATGTCATAAATCTTGCATTACATATAGAATGTTTCTTCACAGGTCTCAACCTTCCTTTGAAGCCATAAATGTTTCATGATCCCGTCAGAGGCCAAAGTCACTGTCTGTTTGGGGAGTAAAACAGCGAATAGTGCTGCAGTGGAATGCAGCTTAAATAAGCACCGCAATATAAGGCCGTCAGTGAAGAGGGCCTGATTCATTTCCCTTTGATTTTCATTATGACAGCAGAGTCGGGTTTCTGATTACGGTAGTTTATCATATTGTCGGTACGTCAAGGACACCAAAAACCATTCAATTCAAGCCAAATTGTATTTTCAGACTTGGCCAAGAAAGTGAAATATTGACATTTGTGTTCTCAGTCAAAGAGAGCTTCTGTATGCATCTCTTCGACCTGCGCTGGAAAGATAAATACGATCTTATCGAAAAGAAAGATAAATTGTGTCAATAGTTTTTGCTTACAGTGGGGCACATTTGCACAGGACAATGACTCATTGTCAATATAATAATTTATTTTATTGAATTATGTCATTTGCTGAGTGACATTTACTGATTGACAGTTAAACATACGTTTAAAGGTCAGAAACAGTATTACACCTGAATATCACAGAAAAACAAAAACAGTTAAAGCCAAAAGACAAATAAACATGTTTAGTCAAAAGTGTAAGCAGCAAAGGGTTTAAGGCAATCGTTGTGAAACAATAAAAAATGTATTTATATATATATATATATATATATATATATATATATATACTCGCATTTGCAAAGTTTTTACTCGTAATTAGCTAGTAAATTTTACTATTACAAAGAAGCAGCAAGGAACACACTGAATTAAACCTGAAATTCCAAAGTAGAAAAAAGCTAAAATGGTATATACTTGTAAAATGTACTACAATAATCTTTGTTTTATTTGAAACTTCAAAAAATTTGAAGTGTACAAGTGAGACTTTAAGCTAGTCCCTTTTGCAAAAATGCTGTTCATCCTTTCCATTAAAAAAAATGAGTGTAGAAACTATTTTCACTCAAATTGCTAGTAAATTTAACCATTAATGACAAAGTAATGGCAAGTAACATTTTAAAGTAGAAAAACTGAAATAGTGTTTTCTTGTAAAATATACTTCAATTATCTTTGTCTTGTTTACAACTTCAGTAAATTTTTGTTCGTTTGTTTGTTTTTATTTTTTAATTTTAGTTTTACAGTGACTTTCATTGTTGCAATGAGATTTTTTTTTCTCTCACTATGATATCAAGATAGATGTATTACCCAGATCAATTTTGTCTTCAAGCCACCCAATTTTTTCACATAATGGGGCTTTGAAAAAACTATTGTTTGAACATTTTTTTTTTAAATAAAATGAAATGATTCCCGTAATTCCGTTTGTGTAATTTAATAGTTTGGATTATATAATTGTTATAAAATATTTAAGATATAATACATATTACAGTGCATGTGCAAAGAGGTTTGCATACTTGAGCTAAAGAAAGAGGGTTGTACTAGAAAAGCAAACAGTAAAATGTTGTGTTTGTAACTACAGTAAACAGGTGTGTGTGTGTGAGATCAGGAAGGCTTATTCAGTACTCAAATGTTATACCTATCTAAGCAATACAGTGGAATACTGCAATAAGTTTAGTAAACCATCCCTATTAGTCAAAAAAAAAATGTATTTATATATATATATATATATATATATATATATATATATGTATATTCATTGCTATCTAAACTAAAAAGCATTAAATCTCTGTAAATAATTAGAGTCTGCTACATGCAGTTGACAGTGATGCAAACAAAGCTACAGTGATGTCATCAGCAGAAATGATGTAATAGAATTAAAGGAACAGCAGCTGTTAAGCAGAGGCTGTATGCGGACAGTCCAGGCTGGGATTTGGGACGATTAAGCTGATTTTATGTCAGCGTTTAACAGATTAGAGTAAGAGCAGGATGCCAAACTGCCATACAAAGAAAACTGTGTTTTTGGCTGGTGGGTGTTTTGCATTGCTCAAGCAGTTCACACAGCATTCACTACCAGACAATCATATCACAGGCCTGAAAGATACTCTATGCAAGTACATGAACGCTAAAGTTTCTAGTAATTCAAACTGAAATGTGTCAGACAGCCATTTAAAATGCTGTTGTATTTTCAGTGTCGCATTTGATCACATTTGATGGAAACTGTCTCCCCTGAGAACTGAGCTTGCTAATGTAATCAGGCATGCAAAATATGTGGGACATTTGCATAGAGTATGTTTCCAGATAAGTGAGATCATGAAAAGATCAGTGTGATTCTTGCAACATTTTCGATTAAAATAATTGTTCACACACAAACCATTCTGATAAGCTTTTAAAAAAAACATGTTTCAATCTCTGGAAGCATTAGGATTTTCCCTTATACATGAAAGACAATACTTTTTTGTGGATTTTCTCAATTTTGGTACGTTGCTGTTACAGGATTACAGTTTTATGGGCAGACACTTTCAGTACAATTGGATATAATCAACACATACCATTTATTGACAAAAAGATTGCATATTTGTAATATTATAATCTTATTGCTATAGTAACAGTTCCACAGCCTCATGCTTTAATGGAATAATTCTGTAACAATGAATAATATTACAATATAATCATACATATTGGATTTCAATAATGCACTATGGATTGCTATTGCTGTATAGAGTTGGAAGAAGAGGGCTGCACGATTTGGGGATTACAATTTAAAATGTGAAAAAAAAAAATCGAGGTTTGATGTGCTTGTTAGTGCTGCACAATATTGATTATATATCGCTATAGCTATAAAATAATAATGCTAAAAAGTAATATTATAAAACCGATAGTTCCGGTCCTTGATTCTGATTGGCTGAGCCATGTTCGAAGCTGTTGTAAATTACTCTACAAACATACACCTTTGTTTACGTTTGTCTGTTGCTTGGCAACCACTTTGTTGCAACCACAACTGATTCTGAGGAACTACATTGTTTGGTGGAAGAATACTGTTTTTATTAATATCATTACACTTTATTTGCTCCGTTTTATTTTGTGAAACCTTACTACGTATATGAAATAACCATTTTATAAAAGCAATAAGCCCCGTGAAGCCGTGGTTTACAGTGAAACTTTTTTTTTACACTCCGCTTCACGTCGTGCCTAACAACGCCCCTTAGCTGTTATAAATTCACTGTAAACCACGGCTTCACGGGGCTTATTGCTTTAATAATTGTTGTTGTTATTAAATAAAAATCTAAAATTTACTAAAAAAAACAAAATAAGAAATATTACTATTGTAAACTGTAAACCACGGCTTCTTGGGGCTTATTGCTTTAATAATTGTTGTTGTTATTAAATAAAAATCTAAAATTTACTAAAAAAAACAAAATAAGAAATATTACTATTGTAATATTTCACTAAAATAAAAAATGTAATCTTTAAGAAAAATTATATAATAATAATGATTTTATTTTATTTTACAACTGTAAAGTTACAATACTAATATTTATGGCTGTCTTTATTTATTTTCAAACAAACTTTTATATATATGTTTATTTATTTAAACCACAGCCGTATCATGATTTTCAATTTTATATTGATTAATCGTGCAGCCCTAGAAGATAGTCACCTCTGAGTTCAACAACATCCCCAGCACTTATCAAGATAGATGTCTTCATCTTGGCTTGTTAAAAAGAGATAGCGGTTTCCACACTCCTCCCAGCGAGAGATCCTTCCGTCTTCCACCAGGACGAACTTCCACTCCACCTGGCTCTCCACAGGGAGGCTGATAGTGTTGGCCCAGAACCCGTCCTTGGCTTTCTGCAGTGGAACAAATCTCTCCCAGGCCCCCAATTCCTGCAGGCTCCCGGTAACAGCCACTATCTGGCTTGGAGAGTATGTGATGTAGTGAATCCTGAAGGTTACGTTAAGCGCTTGCGATAAAGGCGGAACAGTCGCTACTCTTTTATTAGCCGGTTCTTCATTATCTTTGCCTAAACCGGTCTTGACTTGCCCTTCTTTTTCTCGTTGCGTCTGTTTTTCTTCGGTTGCAGTTGGTGTAAGCCAAGGAAGATCTCTGAACTCTGGTGCTCCTACGTTTAGCCACTCGTTATTGTCCATAATGGCTTCCATGATGCTGATCTCATTCTTTTCATATTTCTTCTCCATTGTCGCACCCTCTTCATCAGTTTTCTTCTCTTGTGAGAGGCTCACCTGTGTTGAAGACCCACCAATGAACGTATTATCTGCTTGGAAACCCAAGTAGTTCTGGAAGTCAAACCTGCTGCTGTGGTTGACCATTGTTTCCACAGCCGGGCTCAGGTTTATGGCGTCTGTGGCGTAGCTTCCACTGTCAAACCATGGCTGGCTTTTCATTTTCTCAACCGTATCCGTCTTCTTATCACAGCAACAGCAATCACAGTTATTTGTTCGTGGAAAACGCCAATCATGATGGTCTTCAAACTTCTTGCTCGTGTCCTCCACTTCCTCCACAGTTGATGTCTTGATGTTTTCCTCTAATTGGATCTTACTGGGATTGGATAGGGCTTGGTCTGAAGAATTGTTTTGAGTAATGACATGATCTTGATGTCTCTGATAAATGATCTCCCGAGCGCTTTCAGTTTCAGACGGTTCATCTGTTTCTACACTCACAGACTTGTCAAGATATTCTTCAATTTCCTTCTTGACAGAATTGCGTTGGACGTCCCACTGCGTCGAACCTACACTCACATCAGCCAAAACCTCACGTCCACCACCATCATCATCCTCATGCTGAATATGTTCCTCACATTCCGTGTTTTCATCAGGATCCATTTCTAAACACTGATCCAGATCAGAATCCGTTTTTTCTCCCATTTCAGGTTCCCAGTCCATTAGAAGCTCATCTGTAAACTCCTCCAAGTCCTTGAGAGTGCTTTCATTCAGGTCTTTCTCTGGTACCTCCGTAGGAAGGAGCATGCTGTCAGTGGAGGAGAGGTTAGTGGATTCACTGCACTTCTTCTGCTTTCCATCCTGACATACTCCTAAAGGAGAACGAAAATGCATTACGTCACTTGTGCTTCAAGTGATCAAACATTTATATGGGAATTCTTTTAGCAAAGAACAGTCTTTTTTATCGCTTTACCTCTTTTTCATCCTTATTTTGACTCGAAATGTTATTGGTGCATTAATGTGTTCATTGGTTTTATGGTTGTTAAACAATATTTGTAAGGAGAAAAACGGTTAATGGGAAAAGTGCAAGTCACTGTTTTTAAATCCAAAAATAGTCAATGTTAATGACCTGCAGTTGAAGTAGGTTACTTACTGAGGGACCTAGGCATGTAATAAATCAACCAAAAATAATCAGTAGTCAATCAGCAAAAAGCATGAGAAAAAATAAACTTCAGGACTGACTGACTAACTAGATTTGCATTTCTAGAAAGAAATACCAGTGCTTACAGGGCAGCAAAATAATAGTGTCTACGTTTCAGCCTTTGGCTCTATGAAATGAAATGCTGCATCAGAGCTGCCTTCAACTTCTCACTGTATCAACACTCGGTTCATCTTGTATTCTTGGCAGCTGAACACGAGAGTCACTGTCAATCTCTCAACCAACCCTCAAACTGCATGCACATGATTGTGGAATATAATAGCCAGCAACCATTCAGACAAGACGAGGCTTCTTTGCTGCCTTTGCAGTGTAAAGACTTGTTAAACAGTTAGATGGTTAAAGAGATGCAAGAAAGAAAAGACTAATAACAATTCAGTGTGCAAATGAATGCAAGAAAAAAAAAACACTGTTCAGACTGACCTCTTAGCTGAATTAAAAAAACACAAAACTCAAAGCTGCAGGTTTTCAGTGTTGCAGGAAAGTGGAGTAGTAAGTTTGGGATCTATCAAATGTTTAAAAAACATTTTTTTTCAGCTTTTTTAAACCAAGGCTGCATTTATTTGATCAAAGACACACAGTAGTAAAAAATGTAAAAACAGTAATATTGCAAAATTGTTACAGCTTAAAATAACGGTTTTCTATTGTAATATATTTAAAAATGTTTATTCCTGTGATGCAAAGCTGAATTTTCAGCATCATTACTCCAGTCTTCAGTGTAACATGATCCTTCAGAAATCATTATAATGTGCTGACTTGCTGCTCAAGAAACATTCTTATTATCATTAATAATCAGCATCCGTTTGAAATAGAAATATTTTGTAACATTATAAATGACTTTAATGCCACTGTAACAATTTTATGCATCATTAATAAATAAAAGTATTAATTTCTTAAAAAAACAAACAAAAACATTTCAGACCCCAAACTTTTGAATGGTAGTGTATATTTGCACATTTTTAATGTTTTATTATTATTATTATTATTTGTGCCTAAGTGTGGCTTTATTGTAACATTTTAGACAGTGTTCGAATTGTGTCAAAGCTCTTGGGGGGGTCCCCCTAACCAGCCCCCCCTCACAATAATAAAAAATAAAACTCTATATACATATGATGCATATTTTTTGTCTTGTCCTCGTTATCATTGAGAAAACCTAATTCTAAGATAAAAGATTATTTTACGATGATCAGTGAATTAGGTGTACCAAACAATCACTAAGCAAAGAAGAATTAAATATCTGGCCTAGGGGTGTGCGATGTTGACAAAACATGATATCGCTATATTTTCTGGGATTTTATCGATAATGATCGATAATCAGATGATATTTTGCTGAGTGTGTTGCTGACTCTGTGTTGTGGTCAGTTCACAGCAGTGACAGAAATTAATCTTTCCAACAAGTTTAAAATTATTTTTACCCTTTATGGCCATTTTTTCTAGAAGGGCGTCAAAATAAGACATTTGGGCCTCTTACCAAACAAATAAAATCATTATCAACAAAATTCATGCAATGCAGAGGAAACACAGAAGCTGCATCTAAAGTGGCATTTAGATGCATATACACACTGTTTAATGCAAGGTGAGTCGATAATTGTGATTAAACCGAATCATTTAAATGGTTGATTCATTCAGGAGCGAGACGCAAAACAGTGCTGCTTTGTTTGGAACCATTTTTGTTGGCGAAATAGAGCAAAAACTAGGCAATATGGTGTCTAAAGCGTAAGTCTCTTAATATTAACTTCAGGGCACTGATTTTTTTGCGTTATTAATTATTTATTAAAAACTGAAGCGTGACATCATGTCCTGCCACGTCAAAAAAAAATGTTGCATGCTGAGTGTCACCTACATTTAAGTCTAAAATGATTACAAACATGACGATAACCAAAATCAAAAACAATCAATCTCCAAAACCCGCCTTCTAAATGTCTGTCAGCAAATGCACAAAGTGATTGACATGCAGAAATCGTTTCTGATTGGCTGAGTTTTCTGACTGACCAAAACAGTGCGGTCCACGCACCAAAAAACCTTATATAGTCAATTACAATAATAAGTTATTTGGGGCTGTTACCAACAAATAAAATCATTATCAACAAAATTCATGCAATGCAGAGGAAACACAGAAGCTGCATCTAAAGTGGCATTTAGATGCATATACACACTGTTTAATGCAAGGTGAGTCGATAATTGTGATTAAACCGAATCATTTAAATGGTTGATTCATTCAGGAGCGAGACGCAAAACAGTGCTGCTTTGTTTGGAACCATTTTTGTTGGCGAAATAGAGCAAAAACTAGGCAATATGGTGTCTAAAGCGTAAGTCTCTTAATATTAACTTCTTGTTTATTGAACTGTGTATAAAAATCAATATCACATTTGTGATTTAAAAAAAATGGCACTCTGTGATATTGATAAACTATATGAAATGATATAAATATATACATTTTCTGCCCCCATATCTTGAATTTTGGGAGCATTCTAAATGCATTTTATTATATTGAATCATGTGAAAGAACACACTCTAAATGAGCATTCATTCTGTTCTAAGCTCAGCAGAATCGTGTGTGATTGGTTACAATGAGTAACGCTGTAAAAATAGAATATGATGTAACATAAGCAGGTCTAAATTTAATACAGCAATCGAAACTTAATTTTAAGTATTAAAGTTTTATTGAAAAACCACAAAGGGATTGACATGCAGAAATCGTTTCTGATTGGCCGAGTTTTCTGACTGACCAAAACAGTGCGGTCCACGCACCAAAACACCTTTCGTTGACGCGTGTGCTTTCTCTAGAGTCTAATGTCACTATTACTAGTCAGATGTCACTGTCTAGACTAGACAGTGACATCTGACAAGTAATAGTGACATTTTATATGTGTACTGCAAAAAAGTCTCGCACAATCATTTAGCCTATGCTCCAACAATTGTCCGGTTTTACCTGTTGACTCGGTAGGGCGATCATCCCTCTCTCTTTTCCTCCTCCGAGACGTGCTCTCTTCTCCCGATGCTACCGTCGTTTCGTTGCCGTTATTCTCGTCACCCTTTCCGCGCTGACCTCTAAAGGATCGGTAAATGAAGAACGCGGCACACACCGACAGCATGGCAATGATCCCCACGGCGACTACGGCACCGAAGCCGCCGATCACATCCAGCAGGGAATGAAAATCGCGCCGGTCCAGAGCAATCGGTTTGCTGTTCTTCATGGTCGTGTTGTGGGTGAAAAGCGTCAATGTAGATGGAACGGCGAAGGTGGCGCGGTGCGGGTGATCACTTCATTTTCAGCGCCGCGAGCGAAATGACCCTGCTTTGATGCGGCAGAAGATGAAAAGAAGCCCCGCAATCAGGTGAGCACGCTGCCAATGGTCTCTCTCTTTATTATATGATATTTTCATGGTGCATGTTCATTCTATCCTTTTTTTTACAGTTGTATGTCTTCTATTTTGTGCCACATTGTTTTTACTTTTTTGGAAGGGGCTTTTTCAAGCTTTCTTCTTCTTCTTCTACAATTTTCCCCATGTCTTTTTTACTTTTTTAAAAATGATTATTATCTTCATTATATATAAATTAATAATTATTTTCTGCATATTTTTATATGAAAGTCTTGAACCACAAGGGGATTTGATTTTTGTTTCTTTTTTTTTTTTTTAAGAAATGTAAGTTTAAAATCTTAAATTTGTTTTTGTTTTGCATTCTTTCTTTACATTCTTACTTTTTTGTTTATATTTTTGTATTTTCTTTACATTTTTACGTTTTTGTTTGTTTTAATTCTATTATTTATTTGCAGAATTATTTCTGACCTTGCAGTTCAGGACTTCTGTAGTGTTACATGCAATATTGCACACCTTACACCTAATAGAAAAAGAAAACATTTGAACACAATATTTATTTATGAACTGCACAGCGACACACTGCAGCTCTGTCACTCAGTCACGGTCAGTGCTGCTGATATGGTGGGTCTTTTGCTCAGAATGGGACAGTCAAAGTTCAGTTATTGATTAAATGTGGAACTCACTCTAGATTTAAATAAGCTGCACAAAAATATCTGATATACTCTCATTGATCACACAGTAGCTTGCTTTCTGTGTTTGATTTTGATTGTACAAGAGACACAAACAAGTTGTTAGGAACCATTGTGATTGCTTTAGTAAAAGATGTTCATATTATTATCACGTCAAATGCACAGGATTAGATTTGAGCTCAAACATACATAATGGTCATCATTTGATCTTTGCACCCTCTGATAAAACCAGTTACATTTTCTACAACAGTCTTTACTTAATCCATTTATTGATTTGCTGACTAGTATCAGTGAGGCCAATCAATAAGCAGAGTCAGTCATCAGGGGAGTTTAGAAGATAAAGATTTTTGCTTAAAGCCAGTTTGTTTCAGTTGTTCAGTTTGTAGCTTCAACAAATGCATAGGTGTTGTTTGGTACAAGAGATCATCTGCTGCCACCTGCTGGTAAATGATGCAGTTTAAGTTTTATTTAAAACAACTACGATGTGCAACATTTACAATTTACTAAAACATGCCAACAACATGCTACCAACATGTAAATGCATACTAAAAATACTGGTAACTCCCAGCAACCAGCACTCTTTGTGTTTTCATAGCAGTCTCATGTTGTCTGAAGTAGTCTAATATGGTGTGTTTGTTATTTTAATGGTGTTATTTGTATTTTATGGTGTGTTTGTTATTTTTAAACTATTTTAAACTTATTTTAAACTTTCAGATTAGCCAGTATCAAAGTTTGTCATCACACTTTATCTATCTAGTTAAATTATGCCGTATATCAGCATTGTATTAGCTATCATTGACCCTGTTCTCTAGAGACTGCCAATCAAAAACATATCACTCAGCTAGTAACTTAATTACATATTTTAGTAGTGTGAAAGTAGTTCAGGTCTTTTCAAATTATTCGAATCCTCTGACCAATGTATAATAGACAATAATGTCCTCTGATTAATAGGAGTAGAATGAACGAATTTCATGTCTTATACATGCATTGTAAGCTTTATTGAAAATAAGCCCAGAATAAGTCTAAAGGTGATACTGTATATATTTCTTATAATTAATCAGATTATGTAAATGTTTTTTTTTTAATTCATCACAACATGTCAAATATAGTAGAGAAAACTTGAAGGCATAGTTCACAAATGGAAATTACCCCATAATTTACTCACCCTCAAGCCATAGGTGTATATGACTTTCTTCTTTCAGAGTTATATTCAGAATTATATAAAAAAATGTCCTGGCACTTCCACATTTTATAATGGCTCTGAATGGCTATTGAGATTCAATAGTCCAATACTCCACGTGGCTCTAGGGGGTTAATAAACTGTATAATAAACAGTAATCTCTAGCTTCTGCTAACTGTCGTACGAGCATTCACGAGAGAGTGGCGTTCCGGTGGATGACGTAGGACGTAAGCGTAGTGTAAGCTCCGGTGAGAAGTGACAAACGCGAAAGCGCAGAGGAGAGAGCAAAACAAAACCCCAGTCACGAATTAGAAGTACAAAACGAGGATTTGAAAAATGTCGGAGGATTTCGATATAAGTCAAGAGGAGACTGGTTTTCCTTTGCTAAACAAATGATACTTTGCTTCCATTGCTCCTGTAAACAAAACTTGGTTCTCGCAAGACTTGCATATTCTCACCAGAGCTTAAGCTATGCCTACGTCCTACGTCATCCGCTGGAACACCACTCTCTCGTGAACGCGTGTAGGACAGTTAGCGGAAGCTAGAGATTATGATTTATTAAGTTTTAAATATGGATATTTTTCTTACACAAATGCATCGATTTGCTTCAGAAGGCTTTTATTCACCCCACGGAGCCTTGTGGAATACTTTTTATGATGGATGAATGCACTTTATTGGACTTCAAAATCTCAACAGCCATTCACTGCCATTATAAAGCTTGGAAGAGCCAGGATGGCTCGAGGGTGAGTAAATCATGGGGTATTTTTCATTTTTGGGTGAACTATCCCTTTAAGCCATATATTCTGTACAGCGTGTCTCATTGTAGAATGTGAAGAGCTGCTGGATTCAGTGCAGCAGGATGAAGAAGAGCAGAGAACAGCAGAGGAACAGGAAGCTCTGAGTGACACTATTAGCACAGTTAGTACTCTGGATGGAGCTCTGGGTGGAGCGTACACAGGTTCCCCTGGCAACATGTTAAATTCAAAATGACAGGAATGAATGTTGTGTCATCACAAATAGATTCAGAGACACAGCCTCATGTTATCTCCATAAGTCCCTGATTAAAAGAAAGAAAAAAGTGGATTAATGAGTGAAAGTGACATAAGTACTGTCTAAGCTGGAAATTGGTATGTCAACTGTATCAAATACTCAAATACAGAAGTGATAATCCTCTTCCTTTTCCAGATTCTCACCTGTTGCATTAAAGCAGCGGTCTTCACTCCCTGAACAGCTCACTGTGTTTGAGCAGTTCTGTCCATCACAAGAGTAACATGACTTTCCACTGGAAGTGTTATTGCTGAGATCTAAAGGAGGGAAAAATACATTTGCTTTCTTTACATGGTCCTGGTCTTACTGTGCACATTGCACAAGTGCTTATTGTACTTCATTAACTTTCATAAAATTGCAAATAACTCGCTCTGCCTGTAAAATATTTTTTTTTTTTCGGTTGATGTCACAATCACCAATAGAAAATCAAGCCTCAATCTACATTTCTTCTTAATAAATGTTTACTGTTGACTGTGAAGTACAGTACCTGTAGCATCTTGAGCGTCACACAAGTCACAGCAGTAAAAAGAGGCTTTCAAGTTGATGGACTCACTTGGACATCCATTTGAATAATTTTTAATTACAGTTCTATTCTCACTTAGAAAGCACAAATGATACAGGAAAGACCAGTTCAACTACACATAATTTAGATGAAAAGTCTATTTAGAGATCTGATTAAGTAGAAACTTTCCATCATGTATCGACTTGCAGCTGCAAAGCAGAAAGAAAAGACTAAATTAGAACATGTAATATAGAATCACCACAAGTGATTTTTTTTTCTAATTTCAAAACAATGTTTACATGACAAATTATAAAAGAATAATTTGAGGGAAAACAAATTTAATTTTGGTAATCTATAGAACATTCTATTTATAAAATTATTAATTTTGTCCAGAAAAGAAGTAGAAGTTCTGTGATGAGTTCAACATCATATACATTAACACTGTTGCAGTGCCAATAAATTAATCCATCAGTCAGTTATAATAGTATATTTCAATCTATCATACAGGGCTTACCAAAATATGTTGTTGTAGCAAAACAGCTGGAAAATTAATTGCTTGTCATCTGTTCACAAGTGTCAGAGGTAGTGCTATTGCACTGATAACATCTGAACGAGTGTCCTTTAAAAATTAGAGAGTGAGAGAGAGAGACAGTAAGAAAAAAACCCTCAATGATCTGTGTTTGTTTTCAATAACATTACAAACACTATTTGTCTTTGTACCTGCAGTGAAAAGAACGAACAGAAGAAAAACTGAGATTTGCATATCTATGTTTGATCAGGAGGTGAATGAGATAACGTGTCTGTTTCAGCACTCATTTTATAGCTCATCAGAGGGGGAGGGTCTTTATGAGGAAGACATTTTAACAGAAGTTTAACACATTTCTGGAATCAGAAACATCAGCATACACTGTAAACACACACACACACACACACACACATACACAGACAGAGGGGAACCAAGTTGAAGTCGGGGCCCCAGGCAAAATTAATAGATGAGGCCCTTCTAAAAGATTATTTTTTAATATATCTTCGTTACCTATATATATATATATATATATATATATATAACATACAAAAAGTAGTTAAAATACATAATAGAACATAAATGGTTTATTAGAATAAACAAAGCGCTTATTCTTTAACAAAATATCAATCTTCATCTTTATGGAAGAAGATACAATACTGTAATATTGAAGATACAGTACAATCTTCATATATATATATATATATATATATATATATATAACATACAAAAAGTAGTTAAAATACATAATAGAACATAAATGGTTTATTAGAATAAACAAAGCGCTTATTCTTTAACAAAATATCAATCTTCATCTTTATGGAAGAAGATACAATACTGTAATATTGAAGATACAGTACAATCTTCATATTTACAGTAACAGATTGTCACCTTAAAAATGGTGCTTACGAGCCTTAGCTACAGCAAATGCTGTCACTATGTCCTCCATATTCAAAGACCTTCGTATATTCCGTTCAATTGAAATTAGTGCCAGTGCTGACAGCCTCTCTTGGTTCATTGTTGACCTGAGGTATGTTTTTATCAGCTTTACTAGTTTTTTTAGTTGACAACTAATTATGGTAAGTCAACTAATTTAACCTCTTTTCCTCCTCTTCTTGCTTTTTTCCTGCTTCTGGCTCCCAGATGGATAAGTCATCTTCATGTTTAAATTAGCAATTTAGCAAATGCAGGAGTAAAATGTTACGAGGCGAACGAGACGAGAGACGTGCGGATCCATCTGCAAGGCTTTATTTAAAGACACGGTCAGCACAGGCAAGAGTCGGACAATGGCAGAAAGGTATATAGAGGGCAAGACTGAAGAGTAATCTGAAACACAGGCGATGGTCCAGGCGAGAGGTAAACAGTATCAGAACAGGGCGAGACGAGAGGGGTAATCCAAGACAGGCGAAAAACAGGGGGAGGGACGGAGGGCCAGGTCCACGTGGAAGTAGAGACACCGGGGACTGAAGCAGAGCCGGCAGAGCAGGGCACCTAGGCGGAACCGGCAAAGCAGGAAGCCAGGGCGGAGCAAAGAACCAGGATGGAACCGGCAGAGCAGGAATCCAGGGCAGAGCAGATGGAGCAGGAGCCCACCAGGGTGGAGCAGACGGAGCAGAAGACCTCCACAGCGGAGCAGACGGAGCAGAAGCCCACCAGGGCGGAGCAGATGGAGCAGAAGCCCACCAGGGCGGAGCAGACGGAGCATAAGCCCACCAGGGTGGAGCAGACGGAGCAGAAGACCACACCGGCGGAGAAGACGGAGTAGCAGACCACCACGGCGGAGCAGAAGACCACCAAGGTGGAGCAGAAGACCACCACGGTGGGACAGAAGACCAAGGTAGGGACTGGGACCTATGGAACACTGAGACACAGGAGACAGACAGAGCAGGAGCTTTTATGGCCCCAAGGGCCGAGGCAGGGAACACAACAAGTTCATCAATATTTTCCCTGGTGACAACTTAACGGGCAGACAGTTCATAAACGGGCTCACAGACTAGGACTGGCAAGGCAGACGGTTCAACAGACACATTTAGGAAAACAGAACAGGCAGACAGTTCATAATTAGACTCACTAACTAGGATTGGCAAGACAGACAGTTCAGATACATTTGGGGAAACAGAACAAGCAGATAGTTCCTGAATGGTCTCTAAGGCAGTGACAGGGTTAACGGGACAGACATGGAGTGCATTTATCTTTTCTGGGCTCATAACTGGACTAATGGGGCAGATAACAGGTTCCTTGTTTGGAACTGGACAGACAGATGGTTCAACATCAGACTCATTGGCTAAAACAGGACAGACAGAAAGTTCAGAATCCGTTTCGTTAATTGAAACAAAATGGGCTTAAAGTTCAAAACTGGATGTATTGCCTGAGATAGGATGAACAGACTGTTCAAAACCAAGAGCATTGGCTTGAACTGAACTGACAAACAACTTATGGGCTGATACTGGGCAGGCAGATAGTACTAGATCAGAATTATTGATGGGATCGGAACAGACAGGTGATTCCACCTCAGGCTCATTGAGGGAAATGGGACAGACAGATAATTCAAAAACTGATTCATGGGTTGATCCTGGACAGACTAACAGTTCATGATCAGACTGATTGACAGAAACTGGCAAGACAGAGAGTTCAAAATCAGACTCATTAGCAGCATCAAGACGGACAGACAGTTCACAATCAGCCTCCATGGCTGATTCAGAACAGGACGGGAGTTCGGAGATGGCCTCCATAGCCGTGACAGGACAGGCAGAGAGTTCACAGACGGCCTCCATAGCCATGACAGCACAAGTAGAGAGATCACAGACGGCCTCCATAGCCGTGACAGGACAGGAAGAGAGATCACAGACAGCCTCCATAGCCGTGACAGGACAGGCAGAGAGATCACAGACGGCCTGCATAGCAGTGACAGGACAGGCAGAGAGTTCATTAATGGATACCACTGACACCTCTGGAGGTTCTGCAGCGGTTGCCGCCACCTCTGGAGGTTCTACAGCAGTAACATCAGGAAACAGGGAGAGTTCAGTAACGGTCTCTTTGACCACAACACGACAGGCTGAGAGTGCATTACTGTGCGCCTCGGTAGGTTCTGTGGTGGTGTATGCAGCCCAAACACACCATAAAGCGATCCCCATCAAGGGAAGCACTTCAGATAAGGGAATCAGTTCAGGAACAGGAGGGCTAGAGTGAGTGGGTTTGGGGATACCAGCTGCGTGTGCAGACACCAGCGGTGCATCCCTCACACTGGATACCAGACTGGAATACCGAAGGACTGACCTCGAAGATCTGGGTGCAACAGACAGGACGTGACGTGACTCTGGATGATCAGCTGTGATGTGACGTGACTCTGGATGAACAGCGGAGACGTGTCGAGGCTCTGGCAGGTCAGCTGTGACGAGACGAGGCTCATGAAGATCAGCTGTGACTGGACTTGACTCAGGAATATCAGCTGTAACTTGACTGGACTCAGGAAGATCAGCTGTGACTTGACTTGACTCAAGACGATCAACTGTGATTTGACTTGATTCATGACGATCAACTGTGACTTGACTTGACTCATGAAGAACAACTGTGAAGATCTGGGTGCAACAGACAGGACGTGACGTGACTCTGGATGATCAGCTGTGATGTGACGTGACTCTGGATGAACAGCTGAGACGTGACGTGACTCTGGAAGATCAGCTGAGGCGTGACGAGACTCTGGAAGATCAGCTGAGACGTGACGAGACTCTGGAAGATCAGCTGAGTCGTGACGAGACTCTGGAAGATCAGATGAGATGTGACGAGACTCTGGACGTGACTCCGAACGAACAGATGTAACTTGACTTGACTCATGAAGAACAGCTCTGACTTGACTTGACTCAGGAATGGCAGCTGAGACATGACGATGCGTAGTTGTGGCCGCCATTTTGTGAGTGCGAACTGGTGCGTCTGCCATCTCAGTCATAGACGCGGTGTCACGTTCTTCCTCCGCGACACCCACAGTAAATAAAGAGCCAACAGACAACAAAGCATAATCCATAAGGTCCCTTAAACTACAGTTACATTCCACTCCAGGTAACCATGATTTCGTGGGTTCATCCAGTCCAAAACGGAACAAGTCCTTAAACAAAACTTCATCATACAGTGGAACTTAATATGATAACACATCATGATGAACATACTCCTCAATAGAAAGGCCTCCTTGCCGAAGATGTAGTAGCTGGTTAACTGGGTCCATACCTGGAAAAGCTGCTGGATCCTCGTTTGGCCGAGTATTCTGTTACGAGGCGAATGAGATGAGAGACGTGCGGATCCATCTGCAAGGCTTTTCCGGGTAATTCTTATCCCCCCTCCCTCTCCTTCTGTTCCCAGTATCCCCATCAGATTCCACTCCCACCCTGCCTCCTGAACCCTATCTTGAAACACCCGTCTTTCCACCTCATATAATATACAGTGCAATATGATATGCATTTTTCAGAATTTTCTTTAACCCCACAGTTTTCACTATTCCTTTTCCCTATTAAATGCAAGGTGCCATTCAGTCCTGTGTGATCCACTCTCAGTCTTGTCATTATCATTTCTTCCCGCCTGTTCCTTTCCCTATAATTTTTAATACTGACAGACTTTTGTATTTTATGATATCCCTTTCCTTTCCTGTCTTCCTCCCACCATTTCTGCCATATTTCAATACCTTTCCTCTTAACTACTGCTTTTCCCATGTGGAATTGGAACTGTTATTTCCTTTTGTACTGCCTTTTGTACTATTGATCTCCTGGTCCAGGGATCCGTCGCTGGAGATGTAATCCGTGCTGTCCAGGTACTTGAAGGTGGTAACATTTGAGAGCTGGGTGCCATCGATGGTGATGCACGGCTGGTCTGCTGCTCTTCCTGGTGCAGGCTGGTATAGAAGTTCTGTCTTGCTGAGGCTGATGGTTAAGCCAAACAGCTTTGTTGCTATGGAGAATCTGTCTACGATGGTCTGTAGATGATTCTCTTGATGCGCCATGAAAGCACAGTCATCTGCAAAGAGAGCGTCTGTGAAGAGCCTCTCCAGTGTCTTTGTTTTGGCGGCGAAGGTCGAACAGTGAGCCGTCAAGACGGTACCTGATGTACACGCCCAGGTTCAGGTCTCTCACAGCATGTAGCAGCACTTGGGTGAAGAACAGATTGAAGAGCACCGGAGCGAGGACACAGTCTTGCTTCATGCCATTGGAGATGCCCAATTGATCGGATGGCTCTCCACCTGACAAGACTTCTCCTGTCATGTTGATGTGAAACAGCTGGATCAGTTTGGTGAACTTTGCTGGGCAGCCGAGTTTTCTGAGTATGACCCACAGGGCGTCTCTGTTGACCCTGTCGAATGCCTTGCCCAGATCGATGAAGACTATATAGAGGTTCATGTTCTGTTCTAGGCACTTCTCCTGCACCTGCCTCACAGTGAAGATCATGTCGATGGTGCTGCGATCTGGGCAGAAGCCACACTGTGACACAGGCAGGTTCTGTTCATAGACTGATATCAGTAGTCTGTTGAACATAATGCGGGTGAGGATCTTGCCTGCGATGGAGAGTAAAGAGAGATACCTCTGTAGTTGCCGCAATCTGCTCGTGTGCCTTTGTTCTGGTACAGGGCAACTATTATGGCGTCACGGAGCTGCGAGGGCATATCTACCTCTTCCCAGATGCTGGTCAGAACTTCATGGAATGCCTGGAGCACCTCCTCACCAAGTGCCTTGTACAACTCTGCAGGGATACCATCTTTGCCGGTTGCCTTGCCAGAGCTCATTTGCTTGATGGCCCTCTGAACCTCAGCTAGGGATGGGGGGTCATCCAGCTGTTCGAGAGTGGGATTTTGGGGGATCTGGTTGAGGGCTGACTGGTTGACTGCAGATGGAAGGTTGAGCAGTTGGCTGAAGTGTTCTCTCCATCTGTTGTCGATGCCCTGTTTGTCTTTGATGAGTGTGGTGCCGTCTGCAGAAAGTAAGGGGGCAGAACCAGATTTTGAGGGACCATAGACTGCCTTGAGAGAGCCAAAGAACTGCCTGACGTTGTTTGTGTCGGTGTAGTGTTGTATTTCTTCCGCCTTCTTCTCCCACCACTCACCTTTCATCTTTCTGATTTCTCGCTGTGCCTGGGCTTGGAGGGACTTGAACCTCTCTTTTTGGATGCGGACCTTGGGTCTTTCTGCCACTGCAGGAATGCTTTGTTCTTCATGCCCAGCAGGTCTCCAATGGCACTTTTATTCTCATCGAACCAGTCCAGATGAGTGCGTTCCTTGGGGCCTAGCGCCTCCTTGACTGTCTCCGTCACTACATCCCTGAACTGGTTCCATTTCTCAGTTGGATTTCCAGTTAGTGGTCCATTGGCAGACAGCTTCTCATCCAGCGTGGACTGAAACTTGTGAAGGTAGGAAGGATCTTGGAGTCTGACGATGTTGAATGCTGAGCGTATGACCTTAGCACGCCTTGGGTGGTGAGGGACGATGTGCAGCTGGAGTATCGCTCTAACTAGCCTGTGGTCTGTCCATCATTCTGCTCCCCTCATGGCCTTGGTGACAAGGACGTCTCAGATGTCTCTTTGGCGCACAATGATGTAGTCTATCATGTGCCACTGATTTGATCTGGGGTGCATCCAAGTTGTCTTGTACTTGTTCACCATCCTGAATATAGTGTTCGTGATGAGGAGCTCGAACTCTGCACATTTGCTGAGCAGAAGTAAGCCATTGCTGTTCGTCTTTCCCACTCCATGCTTCCCGAGCACTCCTTCCCACCTGGTGTGATCTTGGCCGACGCGAGCATTGAAGTCTCCTAACAGGATCAACTTGTTGCTGGCTGGTACCGAGCACAGAACGGAACTGAGGTCGGAGTAAAAATGCTCAATTGTCTCGTCTGCGCTGGTTAGTGTGGGGGCGTACACGCTGATGACTGTCGCGTACCGCTTGTCGTTGAGAGGTAGGCGGATCTTCATAAGCCTCTCGTTGATTCCCACAGGGAAGTCAGGAAGGTTCTTTAGCAGGCTGGTCTTGATGACCAAGCCAACGCCGTGGATCCTATCTTCGTTCTGGGCTTTTCCTTTCCAGAAGAACGTATATCCACTGGTAAGCTCTGTGAGAGATCCTTCGTCAGGGAGGCGTGTTTCACTGAGGGCTCCTATGTCAATGTTGTAGCGTGCGAGCTCTTTCGCAATGAGTGCCGTTCTCCTTTCTGGTCTTGCTGTATCTTCTCTGTCCAAAAGTGTTCTGATGTTCCATGCTCCCAGTAGGAGTTTCTTTTTTTTAATTCTGTTTTTGTTTCAACCGCTTGATGGATGATCTGCCAACCGCGGTTTGCTGGCCAGATATATGTGGGGCAGGCAATGTTTGGGCCACCTTCTCTAGGCCCCTCCCTTATCAAGGGTGAGCAGTGCTATCCTGAAAAGGACTGCTCAGTCGTCCAGGATGCTGCCAGACTTCTCCTCTGCCCTGGGTGAGGAGCCGAACAACCACTTGTCCATGGGCTGCCTACATGCAGGATTGTGAATACAACTGCCAGTGGTCACCTCCACTTGCGTCGCCACTCCCCCATCACCGCAGGACTTGTGGAAAAATAAGGACGGAATTGAAAGATGAGTGTGCGCAAAGATACCTGTGCGTGAGGGAGATTAAAGTGGAAGAGCCTGTGCACAGAGACAGTCCCACTCTCTCGGCATCAGAAGCCTGGAGACCGTCCGCTGCATTGGATGGCTGTGCTTTCTTCCGTGCTCTGGCATGCCCTTTGCACTCCACAGTGCATTGCTGCTCCGCCTTTCTGACCGTTGAAGCTTACTGGTGCTTTTTTCCGCTGCTGAGTGCAGTCTTCACATGCTGGGTGAGCAAAGCCCTAAATCACCGGGGGTCTGTGACCCGACGGCTACCCTCAACCTGGTTCAGCCGGCCTGTCGAAGCCATTGCCCTGGGTGTGGCCGCTGCGCATGCTACAGCTACTGGGAGCCACAGGTGAGGGATGGGTGACCGGTGGGGACCAAAGGTGAGCGAGCTGCCCTATGAAAGAGCACGAAAAGCCCCCCACCAGAGGTGTTACCCCTCCCCATACACCCCATACACCCCCAGGTAAAACTAAAAAATCAACACAGAAAATTCCTTCATATTAATACCTTACATTGTGGTTTATTTTTATGTTTTTTTTTTCTTTACAGTGTGCATAATTTCCATGGAAGTTACTTAAACGATTTTAAAGGGACGGTACACCCAAAAATTCTGTCATCATTTACTCATGTCATTCCAAACCTGTTTGACTTGTTTTGTAGAACACAAAATACGATATTTTGAAAAATGTCCATAAAAGGAAAGCCAATGGGGTTCAGTGTTGTTTGGCCCCAACAGTCTTCAAAATATCTTCTTGTGTTTTGCAGAAGAAAGTAAGTCATGCATACTTTGTTTAGCTTGCTTTAGGTATTATCTACATTCAGTGGTGAGGGTGGAAAATTATTGAAAAACCTGTTACTAGTACGAATACTGTTTTTTAATGATGTTTTCACTTAAATAAACTGTCTTGTCTTGTAAAACATTAAAGGATTAATGATCAGAACACATCAGATTGAGTTATTGTCATTTTGATAATATTCACAAGCACAAAATTAGTGTGAAATCCAGGCATTTTCCAAGCGACTTGTCCTACTGTATGTAGGGTTGTGGGAATGCTGGAGCCTATTGGATAAAATATATTTCTTTCTTTCTTTTTTTTAATGTTTTAAAAAAAGCAAGGAGTACTAAGAAAGTACAATAGCAATAGCAGCAGATAATAGATAAAAGCAAAATAATCAAACAAAAATGTTGGCTAAGTAAAGCATAAAAAAAGAAATTGAAATTGTTAGAAAAAAACATTGTTAAATCAACAAGATGTTCTGAGGCATATACTGATTAAATTAAATTAGTAGTTTTTTTTAAACAAGCAAAAAATATGTTTTTGATATATCAGTGTATTATTTTAAGCAATATACAGGCCTAATGAAATTAACCACCAAATCAAACTGAATCCATTTTTCTTTTTATTTAATCATAAGCTCTTAAATATGATATGTTTTTAATGTTTTTTTTTTATTTTTTATAAAATGTTGTATTTTATATGTGATAATCAGCTACATAAATCTGCAACATTTTAAAAATGTATTACATGTTAAATTAAATTATTTGATATGACTTGTAATACATTTTTAAAATGCTTTTATACCACAATCAACCTTTTGTATTCTTGCATGCGATTTTGCATAATTTTGACCGATGTTTAAGGAAATGTTGTGATGGGGTACAAACAGAAAATTCATCTCAACACATGACCTGACAGATATCACAGCCACACCCAAACACACTGAGAAGTCCATGTTTACATTGAAAAAGCTTTAACGAAAGCTGAGAACGTCAATTTAAACGTGCTGAATGTTTTCTTATGTATGGAAGTTTTCTCATCTAAAATGAATAGATAAAACAGTTTAGATGACATTTTTAGATTGGTCCTACTGTGGTATGACTGATTGACAGAGCTGAAAACATTCAGTGGTCAAAGGATTTTTCTCTTGCAAATTAACTGTAGAAAAAAAAATCCCACCCAAAAACTTCCTTCCTTCCAAAAACATCAGTCGCTATGCAAAATTACGGGCGTGGGCAGAAAAGTTTTGAGGTATACCAACATTTAAAAAGAAATAAAAGATACATTATAAAAATATGATTTTATCTAACATGTAATACATTTTTAATGTCTGATGCATAACACTAAAAACTGTGCTTTAAATGAAATACCTGTAAAATATTTAAGAGCTTATAAATAAACAGAAAATTGATTCACTGTTTGCTCAGGTAGTTATTTTCGTTAGGCCTGTATACTGAAATATTGCTCAGACCATCTTGTTGATTTAACAATTTTTTGAACCTTTTTGTCTACACTCTAAAATAATTCAGTGGTTTTGTAAATATGACAATAAACTTGTCTAACGTAATAAAATCTCTGAATATCACTAACATTTAATTTTGTCTAAAATTTAGTCTATTATTTAAGTTTTTTTCACGAAAAGAAATACGTATTTGACTACAAATTCGATTTTTGACTTAATATTTTTGTTAAATTTCAATCAAAATATTTGAGAATGGAGAAATTATACTGATCAATTTCAATAATCACAATTAGGCCTATTACTTATTTCAAAATCAATATTATTCATCCTGAACAAAAACTTAAGAAATTGAGTAAATTGGACAATTAAAACAATCGCTGACAGTTGAAACCGTAGACATAATAAATGCATGTTTATAATGGGGGGGATAACCATGAAACTGTGAATTACACGAGTTCACAGAGATTGCCTATAGTGGCGAACCCTTCAACCTGTTTCCATGGTTTCCATCACAACATGTCAATATAGTAGAGAGAAAATTTAAGGGATAGTTCACCCAAAAAAGAAAATTACCCCATAATTTACTGTGTATGACTTTCTTCTTTCAGATGAATACAATTGGGAGTTATATTAAAAAATGTCCTGGCTCTTCCAAGCTTTATAAATCGTCATACGCTGGAACGCCACTCTCTCTTGAACGCGTGTACAACAGTTAGCGGAAGCTAGAGTCTAGAGATTATGGTTCATAAAGTTTTAAATGTACTTTCTTCTGCAGAACACAAAAGAAGGTGTATATAAAAAATGTCCATACAATGAAAGTCAATGGTTCAATGTTATTTGGACCTAAATGCTGTTTATAATATCTTGTTCCACTGATGAAAGAAAGTCATAGTTTGGAACAACATGAGGGGGGTAAATGGACAGAGTTTTCTTTTCTTTTTTTCTCTCACTTTAAGTGTGCTCAAAGTTCTTAACTAGCATGTTTTATATATGTTTTGTTCAGATGGTGAACAACATAGCTATGCTCAGTGGCATGCACAGACCTCTGGAGGAGCCGGGAGAAATCGCGTTACGAGGGCAGATGGGATCCCCCTTTGTAGAAATCTTGTTCCGTGGGTTTAGCGTTCACGATTAAAGGGGCAGGGGCTGTGCTGATCCACCAGCTAGACCAGCATCAAATCACTGACCAAAACCAGGCTGAACAAAAAAATGCATACAGGCCAGCCTTGTTTTGTTTTTGTTTTCAGCAGGGGTTAAATATATGCTGAATCAACTGAGTCAAATAATGCTGAATCTTTGCAAATGACTGATCTACATAACAAACTTCAGATCTTAAACGTTAGTTTTTGATTTGTACAATGTTATTCTAATGTTTTGCTAATATTCCCCTAACATTAGGTAATGTTCCCAGAATGTTAGTTTTTGGTTCCCAGAACGTTATTTTTTTTAAGGTTTGCTTTTGGTTAGCCAGAAAAGTTTTTTTTTTTTAAAATGTAAATAGACATTTGATTTTGGTTTGTAGAACACTATTCTAACATTATTTTAATGTTCCCTTAACATTCTAATGTTCACAGAACGTTTCCGCACAGACATGATACGTTATCGGCACGTTCCATTACGCTATTGCAGACCGAGAGAGAATGGAAGGCGTTATTATTGTTATATTATGCGCTTTGTACAGTGATGTTTTCTCACTGGTGAAAGAGACATGAGGTAATCTTGCAAGCCCCCACCAACGCCGTCTCTCATCATGTCACTGGTTAGCCTCTGGTCTGCCTGAGCATGTTCATGTGTTTTGGAGGAGGCGTGGCTTTGGAGAGGGATTTGCAGGGAGGCTGGGATCTTATGCTTTCAAAGCTAGCTGAAAGCATCTTCGAAATCGCCTACCCTACCTTTAATATGTAAGATTTATCAGATTTCACGGGGTACCCAGATACAGGGGTGTCTACAAGTTAATGTATCAGAATTTATGTATCATTCTCTAAAACAGGGGTCTCCAAACTCGGTCCTGGAGGGCCGGTGTCCTTCAGAGTTTAGCTTCAACTTGCCTCAACACACCTACCTGGATGTTAGTAGCATGCAGAGTAAGACCTTGATTAGCTGGTTCAGGTGTGTTTAATTAGGGTTGGAGCTAAACTCTGCAGGACACCGGCTCTCCGAAGTTTCAAGTATACCTAGTAAGACTTTAATTAGCTGGATCAGGTGTGTTTGATTAAGGTTGGAGCTAAACTCTGCAGGTTTTTATGGGATATCCAGATACAGGATCAACTAAAATTCAGTGTATCAGAATTTATGTATTACTATGTATCGTTCTCTACAACTTTGGAAGGTAATTAATATCATTAGTTTGCATGATACTGATTATAGGCGTCCATACATACATCTTCCATGTCGCTTATATTATACAGACATACAGCGGGATAATGATATCGGAGTAAAGAGGTTTATGGAAATGTTCTGATAATGTTCTACATACCAAAAATGAACATTCTATTTTTGAGCAGAGAATATTATTATGTAATATAAATACGTCAGAAGTACAATAACTTGAAAACAGCTAAACCAAAACAAAAAAAAAGTTAGTAGCCAAACGATATATTGAACAAAATTCATGTTTATGCAAATACACTGTTTACAAAAAATAAACCCAGAAACAAGTGTAAAGGTGATGTAATATTTTATTTCATAAAATTATTGTTTTTTTTTAAGAATTCCAACTATAGTTTACAGAGAAAATACGATCTATATATTCTGTATAGTATGTCATATTGTAGAATGTGAAGAGCTGCTGGATTCAGTGCAGCAGGATGAAGGAGAGCAGAGAACAGCAGAGGAACAGGAAGCTCTGAGTGACACTCTGAGTGACGCTCTGAGCACCATTAGGACTCTTCTTGGTGGTGCTCTTGGTGGTGCTCTGGGAGGAGCTCCGGGTGGGGCTCTGAGCACCGTTAGTGCTCTGGGTGAAGCTCTGGGTGGTGCTCTGCACACCGTTAGTGCTGTGGGTGGTGCTCTGGGTGGAACTCTGGGTGGTGCTCTGCACACCGTTAGTGCTGTGGGTGGAGCTCTGGGTGGTGCCCTGGGTGGTGCTCTGCACACCGTTAGTGCTCTGGGTGGTGCTCTGAGCACCATTACACAGGTTCCCCTTACAACATAAAACGCCATATACATTAAGAATCGAGGTTGAGGCATTGCAAATAATTTCAGAGACACAGCCTTTTAGAATCAGTGAGTAGTTTCTGAAAGCCCCTGATGAAAAGATTGAAGAAGAAAACTGTTTAAGTCAGAGTCAAGTTGACCATTGGTATATGTGATCTGTACCAAATGTTTAAACATAAAAGAGAGAAAGATAATGACTTTAACCTTCTTCCTTTTCCAGATTCTCACCTGTTGCAATAAAGCAGTGGTCTTCACTCCCTGAACAGTTCACTGTGTTTGAGCAGCTCTGTCCATCACAATAGTAACATGACTTTCCATTGGAAGTGTTATTGCTGAGATCTACAGGAGGGAAAATAGATTTGCTTTCTTTACAAGGTCCTGCTATTATTGTGCATGCAACACAGGTGCTCACTGTACGAAAGAAAAACATTCATGTCTTCCTGATCTTTCATAAAAAGTAACAATTTATTCTGACTATAAAGCAACATTATTTTTTCAACTGATGTCTTGTTCCTAATGGAAAATAAAGTTCCATCATAATTGTTTCTTGTTAAATGTTTTATAAACTGCTCTTAAACAGTAAAGTACAATACCTGGAGCGTCTTGGGCGTTACAGAGATCAGTGTTACAGCACAGAGAAGAGACTCTTCCAATGCCAAGGTTGATGGCTCCACTTGGACAGACAGCTGGAGCACAACTTTTAACCTTCACTGTAGTACTGTTGACTGAAAACACATGAAAGTTACAGGAATAAGCAGTTCAACTGAACATTATTTTGATGGAAAATTGATTTATGAATATGTCAACTTGAAAGTGTTTCCAATGGTGTATCGAAAGTACAAACTTTGCAATATTAAATTATCTCCAATATTTATACAAAGGTGAAAGTCCACTAGAAAAAAAAAAGTTTTAAATGTAGTGTTTTTCTCATTTCACACCAATTTTTACATTTCAAATTCTATTGTCATCATAATTTCAGTAATCTATATAGAGCATTCTGTGTGCAATTATAAATTCTGTCCAGAAAAAAAGTTCTGTCAGTCAATTATAAATTTCAATCCATTACACTGGACTTACCAGGAATTGTTGCACTGAAGCAGTTGGTAAACCCAGTGGGACACTGACTTGTCTGGTTACAAGAACCGGACTCAGTTATGCAGTCATAACAGTTGAGAGACTGTCCTTTAGTAATTAAAAAGGGAGAGAGATGGTGAGTGAGATCAGAACACATCAGATTGAGTTATTGTCATTTTGATCATATTCACAAGCACAAAATTAGTGTGAAATCCATGCATTTTCCAAGCAACTTGTCCTACTGTATGTAGGGTTGTGGGAATGCTGGAGCCTATTGGATAAAATATATTTCTTTCTTTTTTATGTTTTTTTTTTTTTTTTTAAAGCAAGGAGTACTAAGAAAGTACAATAGCAGATAATAAATAAAAGCAAAATAATCAAACAAAAAAGTTGGCTAAGTAAAGCATAGAATATATCTATAGAATAAAGAAATTGAAATTGTTAGAAAAAACACTGTTAAATCAACAAGATGTTCTGAGGCATATACTGATTAAATTAAATTAGTAGTTTTGTTTTAAACAAGCAAAAAATATGTATTTGATATATCAGTGTATTATTTTAAGCAATATTAAAGTACAAGCATAATGAAATTAACCACCAAATCAAACTGAATAAATTTTTATTTTTATTTAATCATAAGCTCTTAAATATAATATGATGTCTTTAATGATGTTTTTTTTTTTTAAATAAAATTTATTTTATATGTGATAATCAGCTACATAAATCTGCAACATTTTAAAAATGTATTACATGTAAAATTAAATTATTTGATATGACTTATAATACATTTTTAAAATGCTTTTATACCACAATCAACCTTTTGTATTCTTGCATGTGATTTTGCATAATTTTGACCGATGTTTAAGGAAATGTTGTGATGGGGTACAAACAGAAAATTCATCTCAACACATGACCTGACAGATATCACAGCCACACCCAAACACACTGAGAAGTCCATGTTTACATTGAAAAAGCTTTAACGAAAGCTGAGAACGTCAATTTAAACGTGCTGAATGTTTTCTTATGTATGGAAGTTTTCTCATCTAAAATGAATAGATAAAACAGTTTAGATGACATTTTTAGATTGGTCCTACTGTGGTATGACTGATTGACAGAGCTGAAAACATTCAGTGGTCAAAGGATTTTTCTCTTGCAAATTAACTGTAGAAAAAAAACTCCACCCAAAAACTTCCTTAAACATCAGTCGCTATGCAAAATTACGTGCGTGGGCAGAAAAGTTTTATTAAGGTATACCAACATTTATAATAATGATAAATTATTAAAATTAGGATTTTATCTAACATATAATACATTTTTAAAATGTTGCAGATTTATGACTGATTATCACATACAAAATACAATTTCTTTAAAAAATTCATACCACTAAAAAAATCATACTGTGCTTAAAACAAAATACCTGTAAAATATTTAAGAGCAAATGATTAAATAAACAGAAAATTGATTCAGTTTGCTCAGGTGGTTATATTCGTTAAGCCTGTATACTGAAATATTGCTCAGACCATCTTGTTGATTTAAAGGGTTAGTTCACCCAAAAATGAAAATTAGCCTGTGTTTTACTCACCCTCGAGGCAACCTAGGTGTATATGACTTTGTTCTTTCAGACGAATCCAATCGGAGTTATATTAAAAATTGTCCTGGCTCTTCTAAG
>NW_015555881.1:801516-811549 GCF_001515605.1 Sinocyclocheilus anshuiensis
ATCCATAATAAAACGTGCCTCACACGGCTCCGGGGGGTGAATAAAGGCCTCCTGTAGCGAATCCATGCATTTTTGTCAGAAAATATCCATATTTCAAATGTCATAAACACTTTTCTATCACTTCCGGTATCTCTGTCATACGCGGAAGCCGTTCCGGCGGATGACGTAAGACATCGGCGTTGCGTGATTAGTGACGAGCGCGGAAAGAGAACAAAACAAAACGCTGGTCACGAATTAGAAGCACAAAACGAGTATTTGTAAAATACGCATACGTCTTATGTCATCCGCTGGAATGCTTCTGCATACGACAGTCAGCAGAAGTGAGAGAAAAGTGTTTATTACATTTGAAATATGGATATTTTTCTTACAAAAATGCATGGATTTGCTACAGGAGGCCTTTATTCACCACCCTGAGCCGTGTGAGGCACGTTTTATTATGGATGCGCGCGCTTTATTTAACGTGTTTTGGACTGTTAAACAGAAACACCTGCCCACTACAATGATAGAGCTTAGAAGAGCCAGGACAATTTTTAATAAAACTCCGATTGGATTCATCTGAAAGAAGAAAATCATATACACCTAGGATGCCTCGAGTAAAACCTAACCCTTTAACAATTTTTTGAACCTTTTTGTCTACACTCTAAAAAATAATTCAGTGGTTTTGTAAATATCACAATAATAAATAACTTATCTAACTTAACAAAATCTCTGAATATCACTAAAGAGATTGTCTGAGTTGGACATACCAAAATAAATGACTAAATTTCCAACATTTAACTTTGTCTAAAATTTTGTCTATTATTTAAGTGTTTTTTTTTCACAAAAAGAAATAAGTATTTGACTACAAATTAGATTTTTGACTCAATATTTTTGTTAAATTTCAATCAAAATATTTGAGAATCAGTGGTGTAATGTAACGAAGTAATAATACTTTGTTACAGTACTTAAGTATTTTTTGGGAGTATCTGTACTTTACTTGAGTTTTTATATTTCAGCCAACTTTTACTTTTACTCAGGGACGGACTGGGAGTAAAAAACGGCCCTGGATTTTCTCCCAAATAGGCCCACCACAACTACAAGAAGTCGCTATTATCTCACAATATTACAGCAATCCTATCGCATTTATGGCAAATAACATCACAAAACCCATGGTGACCCTGCTGACAAAAACAATAGAAACCATCACAGAAATTCGAATGATTTCCACTACAAATACCATTACAGACATTACAAACCATCAACTTTTAACCATTAAAACCATTAAATAATGGTTTCCCAAAGTGTGTTTTGGGACATATTACATTAGGATTTAGTGGTTTTAACAAAAGCCACCAGCAGAAGGCGACCAATTACCAGTAGAGACCAACAGGCACCATTACAGTTTCCACCATCACAGAAATTCTAATGATTTCCACTACAAATACCATTACAAATATTACAAACCATCAACTTTTAACCATTAAAACCATTAAATAATGGTTTCCTGAAGTGTGTTTTGGGACATATTACATTAGGATTTAGTGGTTTTAACAAAAGCCACCAACAGAAGGCGACCAATTACCAGTAGAGACCAACAGTTTCCATTAAAACCAATACAATTTTCATTATAAGCAGTAAAACTATTACAAATTATGTGATGGTTTCTATTTTTTTTTCAGCAAGGGATTGAAATAAATGTATTATTGTAACTAAAATACTTGAAATCTACATAAAAAGAGCAGAATGCAAAATGTATAATATGACAATGATAAACATAAACCTAGAATCTAGAAACCTGAAACAACAGAATTCGTCCATTTGAGTATTCATATGTCTGTCTGTCTGTCTCTGTGTGTGTGTGTGTCATGTTAATCAGACTAATCATATTATAGGCTACTTAAAGGCACAATATGTGATTTTCGCTGCTAGAGGGCGCGTATTCAAAATAAATAAAGAGGCAAAGGCGTAGATAGATGACACCGTGACTGAGTGTGGAATCATGGGAGTTGTTGTCTTCATCCCCACAGCCGATGCAATCTGACGAGACTCAGGCAGAAATCATGTTCATGGATGAGCTAATGATTTATTAACGTAGTAGAATGAAGCAGGGTGAGGCTGAAAGCCGTCGAAGCGAAACGAGGCTGCTGAACGAGCGTGACACACGGCTCGAAAGCAGCAGAGCTTTTATTATGCCACAGTCGACCGCTTCCGCTCCTTCCGGTCGTGTGTATGTGCGGAAAAAAAAGCAGCGCTGTTTTATCATACTAGATACATTTGAAAGTTCTGTTATAATGCTACTCTGTGCGGTCGTCATGGATGAGCTAATGTATTAATGATTTATTAACGTAGTAGAATGAAGCAGGGTGAGGCTGAAAGCCGTCGAAGCGAAACGAGGCTGCTGAACGAGCGTGACACACGGCTCGAAAGCAGCAGAGCTTTTATTATGCCACAGTCGACCGCTTCCGCTCCTTCCGGTCGTGCGTATGTGGGGTAAAGCAGCGCTGTTTTATCATACTACATACATTTGAAAGTTCTGTTATGATGCTACTCTGTGCGGTCGTCACCGGTCTATTAAAACGCATAATATATTACACAATGACAATGGACACGGTCTGTGTCACTAGTTAAAATTGCTTATTTCTCTGGATTTAAAAATTCTTACACAAGTCAGCAAAATATATAACACTGTTCTAGTGGTTTTTGGATATTTTAATAAAAAAATCTTTCATATTGTGCCTTTAATTTACTCTATTTTCTAACTCAGTATCTCTCAAATGTAACCCGCTGTAGAATCGCTGTTGTCTCTTTATGAATGAATTATGAATGAATGGAATATTCATGTCAGACAATGTGGAGTAAAAAAATAGCAGTGAATGTTTGGACTAGGGGTGTCCTGAGATTTTACTATAGTGCTATAGGCTACATGCTCTGTATAGTGAGATTGGCGTGCAAAGGTGACCTGATGTAACTGTTTGCTTTTTTTCTTTTTTCTTTTAGCTTCTATTCATTACTTACTACCAAATAGTCAGAAGTCAGAAGAACACGGACTGCAGGAAAGCAGGTTTGACTTCTATCAGCATTCTATCAGCTATCATTGACCCTGCTCTCTAGAGATTGGCAATTAAACACATATCGTCAGATAGTTAATTACATATTTTAGTAGTGTGGAAGTAGTTCAGCTCTTTTCAAATTATTGTAATCCTCTGACTAATGTATAATAGATAATAATGCCCTTTGATTAACAGTAATAGATTGAATAAATTTCATGTCTTATGCATGCATTGTAAGCTTTATTGAAAATAAACCCAGAAAAAAGTGTAAAGGTGATTTTTATATTTTATTTCATTAAATGCATAGGGCTATATATTTCGTTCGATTAATCCGATTTTGTATAACTTTTTTAATTTATCACACCATATCAAAGATAGTACAGAGGTGATGCAAGCTATATGAGTTGAGTAAATATTCAGTGAATATAAAGTAATTCATTTCAAAACGTTAATTTTGTGTAGACCATAAATATATTGCAATTACCGGTAGTATATCATTTTAAATTCATCACACCAAATCAAAGACAGTACAGAGGTAATACAACTATATGCTTGTAAAGCACATCATACTGTATCTTTGCTGCAGCTGCAGAATGTGTAGAGCTGCTGGATTCAGTGCAGCAGGATGAAGGAGAGCAGAGAACAGCAGAGGAACAGGAAGCTCTGAGTGACACTCTGAGCACCGTTACACAGGTTCCCCGAACAGCATGAGACATCATTCACAGTAGGAATCAAGTTTGGGACATCACAAATAGATTTAGAGGCACAACCTTTAACAGCCACTGGTTGACCTCCGAAACTCGCTGAAGAAAAGATTAAAGAAGAAAACAGTTTGAGTCGAGTTGGCCACTGGTATATGTGATGTGTGTAAGATAATGAACCTTCTTTCTTTTCCAGATTCTCACCTGTTGCATTAAAGCAGCGGTCTTCAGTCCCTGAACAGCTCACTGTGTTTAAGCAGCTCTGTCCATCACAAGAGTAACACGTCTTTCCATTGGGAGCGTTAGTGCTGGGATCTACAGGAGGGAAAATAGGTCCTGGTCTTATTGAGCACACAACATTGTAGGTCCTCATTGTAAAACTTTTTTGTCTTCCCGGTCTTTCATGAAAAAGTAACAATTCGCTCTGCCTGTAAAACATTCGTTTTTGTTTGACGTCACATTCCTAATAGAAAATAAAGTTCCATCCGATTTTTTCTTGTTAAATGTTCTATAAACTGCTCTATTACAGTAAAGTACAATACCTGGAGCATCTTGGGCATTACAGAGATCAGTGTTACAGCACAGAGAAGAGCCTTTTCCAATGCCAAGGTTGATGGATCCACTTGGACAGACAGCTGGAGCACAACTTTTAACCTTCACTGTAGTACTGTTGACTGAAAACACACGAGTGATTTGCCAACATAGAATGTGTTTCCAATAGTGTATCTAAAGTATTTTTTAGAGATCTAACAATGAGGTCCAAAGGTGTAAGACCACTAGAAAATATGCTTTACATTTAGTGTTTTTCTCATTTCACACTCATTTTTAAATTTCAAATTCTATTATCATAATGATTTCCGTAATATATGTAGAACATTCTAAGCGTGCAATTGTAAATTCTGTCCAGAAAAGAAGTCAGTCAGCTATGAGTACATTACACTGGACTTACCAGTAATTGTTGCACCGAAGCAGTTGGTAGATTCAGTGGGACACTGACTCGTCTGGTCACAAGAACCCAACACACTTATGCAGTCATAACAGCTGAGAGAGTGCCCTTTAGTAATTAAAAAGAGAGGCGGTGAGAGAGAGACATCTTATTTGTACCCAGTAACTTACAGAAACTATTTGTTTTGTACCTCCGGTAAATAGAATGAACAGAAGAAAAACTGAGATTTGCAGATCCATCTTTGATCAGGAGGTGAATGAGATAACGCGTCTGTTTCAGCGCTCATTTTATAGCTCGTCAGATGGGGAAATGGGGAAATTTCACCCAAAAAATGAGCATTCTCTCATTTTCTCACCCTTATGAAATTACAAACCTGTATGACTTATATACTTTCTTTTGCGTTCCATGCATTTACATGCAAAGTGGTCCAATGTTGTTCATACAGGTCGAACCCGTTTAGGTTTTGGTTTAGTTTTTTTCACAAGTTATAGTTTAATTCAATTTTGTATTTCCTCAATCTTGACTGTAGACTTAATCTCAATACACAAATGTTTATGGTATGACCAACTTTAACATTATTGTCGAAACCATGTAGGCCAGTAATAGTTCCCATTATCTTTCACTCACAGAGATTTGTTTGTCTTGAAATTTACAAATAGATTTAGAGGCACAACCTTTAACAGCCACTGGTTGACCTCCGAAACTCGCTGAAGAAAAGATTAAAGAAGAAAACAGTTTGAGTCGAGTTGGCCACTGGTATATGTGATGTGTGTAAGATAATGAACCTTCTTTCTTTTCCAGATTCTCACCTGTTGCATTAAAGCAGCGGTCTTCAGTCCCTGAACAGCTCACTGTGTTTAAGCAGCTCTGTCCATCACAAGAGTAACACGTCTTTCCATTGGGAGCGTTAGTGCTGGGATCTACAGGAGGGAAAATAGGTCCTGGTCTTATTGAGCACACAACATTGTAGGTCCTCATTGTAAAACTTTTTTGTCTTCCCGGTCTTTCATGAAAAAGTAACAATTCGCTCTGCCTGTAAAACATTCGTTTTTGTTTGACGTCACATTCCTAATAGAAAATAAAGTTCCATCCGATTTTTTCTTGTTAAATGTTCTATAAACTGCTCTATTACAGTAAAGTACAATACCTGGAGCATCTTGGGCATTACAGAGATCAGTGTTACAGCACAGAGAAGAGCCTTTTCCAATGCCAAGGTTGATGGATCCACTTGGACAGACAGCTGGAGCACAACTTTTAACCTTCACTGTAGTACTGTTGACTGAAAACACACGAGTGATTTGCCAACATAGAATGTGTTTCCAATAGTGTATCTAAAGTATTTTTTAGAGATCTAACAATGAGGTCCAAAGGTGTAAGACCACTAGAAAATATGCTTTACATTTAGTGTTTTTCTCATTTCACACTCATTTTTAAATTTCAAATTCTATTATCATAATGATTTCCGTAATATATGTAGAACATTCTAAGCGTGCAATTGTAAATTCTGTCCAGAAAAGAAGTCAGTCAGCTATGAGTACATTACACTGGACTTACCAGTAATTGTTGCACCGAAGCAGTTGGTAGATTCAGTGGGACACTGACTCGTCTGGTCACAAGAACCCAACACACTTATGCAGTCATAACAGCTGAGAGAGTGCCCTTTAGTAATTAAAAAGAGAGGCGGTGAGAGAGAGACATCTTATTTGTACCCAGTAACTTACAGAAACTATTTGTTTTGTACCTCCGGTAAATAGAATGAACAGAAGAAAAACTGAGATTTGCAGATCCATCTTTGATCAGGAGGTGAATGAGATAACGTGTCTGTTTCAGCGCTCATTTTATAGCTCATCAGATGGGGAAATGGAGAAATTTCACCCAAAAATGAGCATTCTCTCATTTTCTCACCCTTATGAAATTACAAACCTGTATGACTTATATACTTTTGCGTTCCATGCATTTACATGCAAAGTGGTCCAATGTTGTTCATACAGGTCGAACCCGTTTAGGTTTTGGTTTAGTTTTTTTCACAAGTTATAGTTTAATTCAATTTTGTATTTCCTCAATCTTGACTGTAGACTTAATCTCAATACACAAATGTTTATGGTATGACCAACTTTAACATTATTGTCGAAACCATGTAGGCCAGTAATAGTTCCCATTATCTTTCACTCACAGAGATTTGTTTGTCTTGAAATTTGAACGAAACCCATTAAATGACAAAAATTATTAAGGAATTAGAATTTAGGAGGAATTAGTAGGAAACAGCATGGGTGTTTTTAAAGTCATTTATTGTCATGAAATTTTTTCTTAAAGGTAATCCACATGAAAACTCAACTTAAATTTGACACAAGACCAAAGAACAAATCAGACTGTCATTTAAGAGTAAGTCTACTATGAAATTAATACAATTTTTGAGCACTTCACTAAAATTTGTGTGTAAACGAACATCACCCTTGTGGAAAAGAAGTACACAATTTCAAAAAGAGTACTTATTATGTAAATAACATACTTTCAAAATAAAGTACTGTACAAACAGAATGTATTTTTGGTTTTGCATGTAAACTGGAATCAAATGCATATTTATGATATTTTAAATGTATATTAAATGCAATTAGTTAAACTTTATAGTGTTTTTTGACCCACTTAAGCAGGACTTAAGTATGTCTTATAATATGTAATTTCATACCTTTATTGTATTTCAAATATGGTCAAAGTGTACTGCTGAATGTGCTATAGTGCAAAGGTTTAGATGTGTTAAACCATGGTAAGAAATAATGCCATTAATAGTACATCTCCTAAATATGTGATTAAGTGACTTCAAATAAACCCGTTAGCGTTCCACTGTACTTCATGACATACAACAACTCAAAAAAAAAAAAAAAAGAAGCTATACTTGTCACATATCTTTGGAAAGCTGAGATTCATGTAATTTGAATGATGCATTTTAAGATAAAATCAACACAGCAGGTACAATCAGTGTCTTTATCAGTCCGCCAACAAGGCTTCATGCTGTGATCCCATTGTGTCAGCTAATCGCTCCCAGCTATATTGCTATAGTCATCTGCAGGCATCTGTTTACAAAAAAATGTAGGCAGAAAGTTTTTTTTTCTCTTTTTTTCAGTGTTCTAAAAGTTCTATTGAAATTTGTATTGCTCAGTACCAGTAAGACAGTGATTCTGAGGTTTGTTCTGTTCTGAGCAAGCCTCAGAGTGTCACCTTTCAAAAGACACCAAAACCATGCATATACTCCAAGTGGTTTAAGAACAGCATGCAATTTACTTTGGGTAAATTTTACAGGAATGCTAAGGGGTTAAACACATACTGTACTTCCTACTTCCTTGTTACTGTCAAGAATGTCATGTAGAAAAGTCACATTCTTGTAGATCAGTTTCAAAAAAAAAAAAAATGCTTACGGAAGTCAACAATAATTTGAACCAGGCACATAACACTGATAAAAATGATTTTGTGGTGAAGTAAAGGCTACTACGGAAAAACAAATGTAATTTCTACATTAAATAATTTAGTTCAGACAAGAATAAAAAAAGAGTAAATTCTATTATAAGTACTTATAAGTACTTGGAATTGTTTGTTATTGTCACGATCTCTAGCTGAAGTGCCCACAAGCTCCACTAGAGGGCACGCCATCCTGTACCTTTGCCATTCACCCCAGACTGTTGTCACTCCCTCACTACTACATTCCCCATAATCCTTTGCCTGGACTCATTATCTCTGATTGCATTCACATGTGTCTTATCTCATCTGTCTCACCCTATTTAAAGCCTGGTTTGTTACCTTGTTTCTGATCGTTTGCTGCCTGTCTTGACCTTCGCCTGTTTATTTGATTACTCTTTTGTCTCTTCCTGGATTATACCTGTTTGCTGTTGTTTGACCCTGCCTGTTTTGACCATTCTGTTAAATAAAGCCTGCACTTGGATCCTGTCGCGGCCAAGGAGGCTGACTGTAAACTCTCTGACTGTCCTGTCACGGCCATGGAGGCTGTCTGTGAACTTTCAGCCTGTCCTGTCACGGCCAAGGAGGCCATCTTCAAGCTCTTTGCCTGTCCAGCCACGGCCAAAGAGGCCTACTGTGAACTCTCTGCCTGTCCTGTTTCGGCCAAAGAGGCCGCTGATAACCTCTCTGTGCTCTGTATTCCAGTCCAGCCTGATCTGCTGTGGTGGTTCCCTGCTCCATCAACTACACTCTGGTGGTCATCTGCTCCACCATGGGGATCTTCGGTCCCGTCTGCTCTGCTGTGGTGGTTGTCTGCTCCGCCGTGGGGATCTTCAGTCCTGTCTGCTCTGCCCTGGTGGTCTTCTGCTCCGCCCTGGTGGTCCTCGGCTCCGCCCTGGCACCCTGCTCTGCCGGCTCCGACCTGTACCTGGCCCTCCATCCCTCCCCCTGTTCCGCCTCCGCTCCACCTCCCTCCTGGACTCATTTCTGTTTTCATTTAGGAGCGTCTGGAAGCCACTCCTTAAGGGGGATGGGGGGTTGGGTCTCTAGCTGGAGTGCCCACAAGCTCCACTAGAGGGCACTCCATCCTGTACCTTTGCCATTCACCCCAGACTGTTGTCACTCCCTCACTACTACATTTCCCATAATCCTTTGCCTGGACTCATTATCTCTGATTGCATTCACATGTGTCTTGTCATCTCATCAGTCACACACACACACACTATAAAAGATGCACACACACTCAAACAGATTGCTGTTGATTGTTAGCCTGTTATGTTTTCTAGTTTATGCCTTGCCTTGCCTTGGTGTTTTGTTCTTGGTCTGTTTACCTGGTTTGTGATCGTTTGCTGCCTGCCCCAGCCTTTGCCTGTTCTGTGGATTACGCTTTTGGATTACCTTGGATGTACTGTTTTTTGCTGGTGTTTTGACCCTGCCTGTCTGACTATGCTCTTAATAAAAGCTGCAGATGGATCCTCAACTCTGTTGTAGTGATGCAAAGTCCGATTCATTTCCATGAACCGGCTCTTTTCGGACAGATCGGCTCATTGAACCAGTTCAAAAAGCCGATTCATCGGTTCCTGACGTCATCAAGCAATAATGTCTCTACGCATTTCTTTTCTAACTCAGTGCCATGTCGTATCAATGAAAAATTCAAATAAGTCATTTGTGTCAACGCATATTGAAACATTCAAAAATAAAGTTATTTGTGTGAAAGCATATTGCTGATTATTGCCATATATTTCACTTAAGTTAATGGTGTTTGTGGTCAGTTTCATTCGCGAATCCTCAGATACGACTGACTGAACAATATTGACTAGCCTACAACTTGGATAAGATTCCTAAAAGTTTCACACCTACAGCACACATTACAGACATTGATGCACAAACGCGGATATGTTCTACAT
>NW_015555881.1:812519-822309 GCF_001515605.1 Sinocyclocheilus anshuiensis
TTACAATGTTTTTAGCGGGTAGTTTTATTTTTGTTCCCAGAACGTTCTCTCAAAAGATAGGATAACATTCTCTAAAAACATTCTAAAATTGTTTAGTGACAACATTGTTAAAACAGTATTCCGTAACATTCTTATAAAGTTTTTAGTTTTATTTTTTGTTCTTAGAACGTTCTTCTAAAAGGTAGGATGACATTGTCTAAAAACACTCTAGAAAAGTTCTGTGATGACCTACTATAAATGTTGTCACAACATTATTAGAACATTATCCCTAACATTCTTATAAAGTTTTTAGCGGGAAGTTTTATTTTTGTTCCCAGAATCCTAAACACTCAAAAAAAATGCTTAGCTATTATAAACTATGTTTTTACAATACACTTCTGAGGAAAGGGGGAAAAAAAGAATTGAGAATTATATCAGGGTGTCTGTCTACAGACCTTTTTAATACCACCTTTCGTGAAATTTAAGACCAAACCTGTGATGGAAATACACAATAGATTACATGCATGTGTGATATTTAATGCATTCTGATTCTGATTTAATGTTAAAAGAAAACAAAATATCCTCCTGAGACCTAAGCATAGCATTTTGTTTTATCTTCCATAACATAGTTGAGAATCATCTTTATACAAAGTTTGAAAACATCTTTAAAATGTCGCAGATAAAATGTCAGCTTTGTTAATACGTCAAATTACAAGAACATTTTATAAAAACATTACACAATCTCAAGTCTCAGTGATGTTCCTATAATGTTCTCCTAATGTGGCTGAGAGAATGTTCTTCCTTTGTTATCATGAAACATTATGCCAATGTTTTATTGAGAACATTATATAATATGTTACCTCAACAACATCCTCAAAATGTTGCAGATAAAATGTTCTAGCTTTGTTAATATTTCACATTACAAGAACGTTTTATAAAAACATTACACAATCTCAAGTCTCAGTGATGTTCCTATAATGTTCTCCTAATGTGGCTGAGAGAATGTTCTTCCTTTGTTATCATGAAACATTATGCCAATGTTTTATTGAGAACATGATATAATATGTTACCTCAACAACATCCTCAAAATGTCGCAGATAAAATGTCAGCTTTGTTAATACGTCACATTACAAGAACGTTTTATAAAAACATTACACAATCTCAAGTCTCAATGATGTTCTTATAATGTTCTCCTAATGTGACTGAGAGAATGTTCTTTCTTTGTTATCTTGAAACATTGTGCCCGTGTTTTATTGAAAACATTATATAATCTGTTACCTCAACAACATCCTCAAAACATCCTCATCCTGCAGGTAAAATGTTCTAGCTTTGTTTATACTTAACGTTTTAGGAACATTATCTGAAATGAAAAACATTCTTAAAACATTTTTTGAACATTACATTCAAATGTTTTCTCTAAAACATCAACCAAACCTGTACGGAATGTACAGAAGTTATGAGAACATTCCCTGCTAGCTGGGCAGTGCTTTCGAGTTGTATTTACAGTTTTATGGTTGCTTTTGTTGTTAGGTTTAGTAACTTGCTGTTTTGTGACATCTGTAGTTCATTTTCTACTCGAAATGACCCATTCAAACACTATCCACTGGTTTTTGTGTACCAAGTAGCCTATTGAGGTCTGTGTGTTCATTTTGGTAATAACTGTGTTGAGTAGACATATGTTTTTAAAGAAAATAATAAGCTGTTTATTTACATGTTTGTAAGTGAACCACATACTTAAATAGCATGTTTTTTTTCAGTACTGCCCTGTTTGAGTAAAGTTTACAAGCCATGACTGAGTGAAATGTATTTGTGTTGCAGAGTAAACTTAAAATATTTAAGTAGAAATAACTCATCAAATTCTAACTGACTATGTTAAATTTACTTATTTCCTTACATAATTTAAGTAGACTTTTTTACAAAATTCCATACTTAAATTTTGCTTATTGTTTTTTTTCTAGTATAGATATACGATATATGTAGATAAAAGTGTACTAAGTTTAACAGTGTTTTGAAGATTAGACTAAAAACTGATTTCAATTTCAGTGTACACAGTATGCTAAAACATTTAAAATAGGCATATATTAAATTTGAATGTAATACTGAATAACTAAAACAGCTGTAGCCAGCATATACGTTTTTGATATAAGCAAATGCAAGCAGCAGATGATACTTTGTGACAAAATAACACTTTTTTTTCACAAAAGATCATCTGCTGCCACCTGCTGATAAATTATTCTAAATGCAATTTGAAAATTTATTGAAATAACTCTTACACCATTTTATTACCAGTTTTTTATTAAGACCTTTTTGCTTTTGAAGTATATGTATATCAGATATATTTACAGCTTGACAAGGTTTATTAAATATAGACCTAGAAACAAGGCAATGATGTAGGCTACTGACGTAAAAAAACAGTTGCTACTGAAAAAAATCTCAACAATAATTTGAACTATAAGCACTCTTAGTTTGTTGTATTGTTTTTATTGTATTTTATTTTATTTGATCCGATATCTGTTCCTTAAAACGTCGGTTCGGTCTCTAATGGAGTGCCATTACTAACTTTTTTTTTAACGAATAACGAATTGTATTCATTCTAATAAAGTTAGAATTAAGTTACTTACATGCCTGTTTTTGCTATATTTCGCCAATGAAAATAGTTCCAAACAGCACAAAATGAATCAGTTTTTTAAACAAATGATTCAGTGACTCAAATAACAGTCAAATGTTTCATTCCTGATTGAATCAACCTTTTGAATGAATCGATTTAATCTCAATGACTCGCTCATTAACAGTGACAGATGCTGCTACCTACTGGCGGCTTTAATTTCACATTTCAAGTATCTTTTCATGTTTACAATTTTTTTCAAATATCAATATTCAACGTTTTAAGTTTAAAACAAAACATTATTTATGCATTTGTAACTGCTGGTCAAATGCATCCATGTCCCATCTGAGCTGCATTAAACAGTCTTTGTAAATGAATCTAAATGCCACTTCAGATGCAGATTCCATATTTGCATGTTTTCTTATGTTGGAATAAGAGTCTTCGTACCAGATGAAGTAGCTCTTGTGCTAAATGGAAGAAAGAGTTAAAACCGAACACAATCTTGCTGCCCAAACTGTGTATAGAACAATTTTTACTATTTATTTACTCCTTTTCTAGTTTGAATTAACTTGTACTTTTACGTTCAATACTTAAGTTTAATATTAAAAAAAATACTTTTCATACTTAAGTACAATAAATATCACAAACTTTTACTCAAGTAATATTCTAAACTGTGACTTTAACTTCTACCAAAGTCATTTTCTGGTAAGATATCTGTACTTTTACTTAAGTGTGGCTTTCAAGTACTTTATACACCACTGTCCATTGCAGAGCAAGTGATGCTGAATTTGTCTAAATCTGTTCCCATGAAGACTTATCTACATCTCGGATGGTCTGAGGGTGAGTACATTTTCATCAAATATTCATATTTGAGTAAAAACAATCCCTTTAAAAACACATCAGTCGCTACACATTTTTCAGTAGCGTGTCAGTAGTTCAGCTGTTTTCAAGTTATTATACTCTTCTGACTCATAGATGATAATAACACAAATGTCATGTTTTATGCTTACATTGTAAGTATTATTATAAATAAGTAACCCAGTAACAAGTGTAACAAGGTGTAACAAGGTTATACAATATTTTATTTCATAATTGCATATATTTTTCAGTTCATCACACCAGTTCTGCTTAAGCACTGCTGCCTCCACATACAAACTTGACTCCTTCTTCACCCACTGCCCCCTATAGCCTATATTCAGGAACTGAATGACATATATGTAACACCACTTACAAAACTATATTCCTACACCTTCAATATTACAGTCACTAATATAGTTAGAAAAAAATAGGAGCTATATATTTGAACTTCAACATTATGTCTTTGCTGCTGCTGTAGAATGTGAAGAGCTGCTGTATTCAGTGCAGCAGCATGAAGGAGAGCAGAGAACAACAGAGGAACAGGAAGCTCTGAGTGACACTCTGAGCACTGTTACACAGGATCCCCTCACAGCATGAGATGCCCTGAACATTAGGAATCAAAGATGCGGCATCACAAATGGCTTTAGAGACGCAGCCTTTTACACCCACTGACTGGCCTCCGAAAGTCCCTGATGAAAAGAAAACACAGGTGGAGTCAGTTTAAGCTCGTGTATTTCAGCTGTATCGAATGAAAACTCAAGCGTAAAAGAGATAAAAAAGATGAATCTATTCATCTTCCTTTACCAGATTCTCACCTGTTGCTTTAAAGCAGCGGTCTTCACTCCCTGAACAGGTCATTATGCTTGAGCAGCTCTGTCCATCACAAGAGAAACATGTCTTTCCATTGGGAGCGTTAGTGCTGGGATCTACAGGAGGGAAAAATAGATGTGCTTTCTTATCATAGGTGCTCATTGTACCAAAAAAAGTCTTTCATAAAATTGACCTGTAAAAGAGCTTTCCATTTAGATTGGCGTCACAATCCCCAATAGAAAATCAAATCCCACTCCTACATTTTTTTCTTGTTAAGTGTTCTGTTGACAGTAAAGTACAATACCTGGAGAATCTTGGGCATTACACAGGTCCGTGCTACAGCAGTAAGAAGACAATTTTATATTGCCGAGGTTGATGGATCCACCTGGACAGCCAGCCGGAGCACAACTTTTAACCGTTACTAAAGAGGAACTGACACCTAAAGCACCTAAAAAACATGAATAATACAAGAATGACCATTTCGACTGCTTGTCGTTTTGATTGAAAATATATTTATAAATCTGGAAAAGTAGAATGTTTCCATAATGTATCGACTCAGAGCTGCAAAACAGAAAGAAAAGATAAAACTTTGTAATACATAATGACCACTAGTGATTTTTTTTTGTTTGTAATAATAAAAAAAAAAGTTTAATTTACAAATTTACCTCCACCAAGTGCATTAAAATCATATAATTATCCTGCCATGTTCACTTTCCAGCGCTGGTAAGTTAAAGCTGTTATTGATGTTTAGCGCAATATTTGACTGGAAAGGTGAAATTGACGGTTATTTTAGTCAGTTAAGGCTTGTTAGATAAGGTGACCAGATTTCTGAAATGAAAGCCGGGGATATTTCCTAGTTCGGTGGTTAAAATATCACTGAAATCTCACTTTTGATTATCTACGAATTATAAAATGGGGACAATATATTTAAGGTTTTGTTTTTTTAATTGCTGTGGGTTCCATATATTAATATCATAATTAATAATTACAGTGATGTTTGAGGATCAAACTTACCCTAGTTTTTAAATACAATTTACCAAAAATAACACAATGAAAAAATAGTAAATAGTAATTGCAAATAGCAAACATATCAAAACAGTAGGCTATTATAACAAAATTATGGCTTTACAAAAACAGATTAAATATAAAACAATAAATATGAGAACATATGATAAATAAAATATTTAACAAATAAGTTTACTATTTTCTAACTGTATTTAACATTTTCAGAAACTGAGTAGCCTACAGTAATCACAACTTTTAAAATGTTATGTTTATGCTTATTTTATGTTTATCTTTTCTATCAGGCTTATTATTTTGCATTTTAGGCCCATTTTGACCACAAAGTATGTGCTTTCTGCAAATGTAATTGTGTAGGCCTAAGTGTAACTGATTAGATTATTTTTTTTATTATTCATATGTGTGACGGCGGAAGTTTCAGGAATGTTTAATATTGTATGCAAAACAATCCCCGCAACCTTATCATGCCTTGTTATACAGTGCACACAAACAGTATTACTTTGTTTTAACATGTATAGTTAGTATGTGATTACTTTGAAACCAATAATGGCGTCTCTTTTGATAACCAAAAGAGCACCTTTGATAACCAAGTCCTCATGGCTAAAGTATATATCGTATATTATTCATATGCTGGTGAAAATAATCACAATCATACGATTGCAGCTGGCTAGATTAGTCGGGCTTTTACAGTGTATTTGCGGGTTGTTTTGAACGGGCTGTAAAACGGGGCCATCTCCGGGGACAGGACACCAAAAACCGGGACTGTCCCCGGAAAATGGGGACGTCTGCTCACTCTATCATTAGATGTGCAATCTGCCCGCTTTAAATCAGACACAAGAGGTTTATGCGCTCTTGAATGTTTCTGTGTACACAGTGCGATCTCAGATCTGTGTGTGCGCAGGCGCGCTTCATTGAAGGCAGCGCATTAATATAGAACGATGATCAAACGGACTGGAACTACCTGTGAATTCACAACATCCAGCCAATCAGAATTGAGTATTCAGACAGAGGTGGTATAATATAGAATAATAATTTGAGAGAAAACGAAATTCATTTTGGTAATGTAATGTTTTGAACATTCTATGTGTGCAATTATAAATTCTGTTCAGAAGACGTTCAACCTCATTTACATTAACTTTGTTACAGTACCAATTTGAGATATACATGTAGCAGCATCTCCATCAGTCAATTTCAATCCATCATACTGGACTTACTAGCATATGCTGTTGCAGCGAAGCAGTTGGAAAGTCCATCAGGACATGGTATCTGGTCACAAGCATTTGACACACCTGGGCACTGATTACAGTTGAGAGAGTGTCCTTTAATAATAAAAAAGAGAGACGATGAGAGAAATATTAGTGATATGCATTTGAATACAAATTCAAGCTGTTATTTACCTGCAGTGAAAAGAATGAACAGAAGAAAAACTGAGACTTGCAGATCCATGTTTGATTAGGAGGTGAATGAAACACCGTGCATGTTGCAGCTCTCTTTTTATAGCTTATCAAAAGGGGTGGGTCTTCATGAGAAAATAAAAGTTTAACAGTTTAATAAAAAACAGATATTAAATTATTTACTTGCCAATTTTTAATGGAGAGTCTAGTATGAAAGTCGATTTTGTTCTTTTAAAGAAATTTATACTTAGAATGATTTAAAAATAAATAAATACAATTCTGTCATGATTTACTCACTTTTGTGTTGTTCCAAACCTGTATGACTTTCTTCTGCAGATGGTTTGAAAAATTTCCAGGCTTCATCCAAAAATGGAAATTCTGTCATCATTTGCTCGCCTTCACATTGCTTCAAACCTGTATGACTTTATTTCTTCTTTGGATCATGAAAGTAGGTGTTCTGCAGAAATAAGAAATTCAACTAGGTTTGGAACGACATGATGATAGAGTTTTCATTTTTTGAGTGAACTACCCCTTTAAGTATTCCTGTTAACAATTTTCTTGTACAAATTGTGTCAAAAACAGCGTACATAACTTAAAAAGAATATTTCCTTTTGAAATGATAAGTGTACCAGCAAGTACAAGTAACAACTGCTGTGCTCAAAGTTCTTAATTAGCATGTTTGTTTAATTTTGTTTTATATTAAGATCATTCATTAAAAGAGAATCATGTTGATTTTCAGCTAAGCTGAATCACCAGCCAGACCAGCATCACACCACTATCTACTTACATGAAATTCATTAAAAGTAAATACAGGCCAGACTTGTTTTTGGTCTCAGCAGTGGTTTCTTTGGAACTGTTTGTCTGTCAGCGTTTGGTGCTGGTAAGGAAGCTTAAAGTTTAATTGATGCTATGATGGAATGTTATCGAGAAACCAGGTCAAGAATAGTTTACATTCTCTTTTCACTCAAACACATTAAATGACAAAACTCATATTACCTGCGAACACCTGCAAACACATGTTAATGGTGCACATTTAAACTAGAAGATCTAAACCAAACCAAGCATGTTTGACCCCCAAAATTCAGTTCAATTAATTTTTAATCTGTTGTAATTGTTAATTGCATCTCATCACAGAGACAAACAAGCAAATGCCCGAAAGAAACAAATGAAAGACATTTCATTATTGTTGTAGACGAAAGCACTGAACAGGAATTACCAAAAATTGCTTTAGATGTTGAAGATTGTTTTAATTCTGTATCACTCATAATAAGCCTCTCGCTGGTTTCTCTACAGTCCATATCAATCCATTCTGAGCAGATGAGTTTCAGTCTTTGTAGACTGTTGATTTGTAATGGCCTCTGATCGTGTCTAGCTGTTTAAGGGCCATTCGAAGTGTTCTTGTGTTCCACTGTGCTGCTTATTCTGCATAAACATGCATTAGACCTCTGCACCATTTCATTTTGCTAGGTATTTTTTAATACATAGGTACAATTTAAAGGTTTTATATTTTGGCTACACAGTACTTGGGACTTAATCGAGTAAAATTTTTATTCAGTATCCACACTTTAAGTATACTTTTCAAGTAATTTTTACACCCCTGGTTCTCACCTTATTTATGAACAGGAATTATAGTCTGCAAATTCCCCTCTCCATATCTGCTGGCTCTGTAATAATCATGTGTAATGTGCAGCACGATTTAGTGAAAATCACTGTGCTGCATAAGTGATAAATTAGGCAGTAAGTTGCATTGTATTAGCGAGAGCGCCTTACTATGGAAGCTTATTTCTGCCATAGAGTAAAAATAAAAAGGTAATTCTGACTTTTTTTTCAGAATTGTGAGATGAAATTGCAAGATATAAACTCGCAATTGAGAAAAAAAATTACAGTTGTTAGAAAAGAAGTCGAAGTTACCTTTTTTATTTTTTATTCTGTGGTGGTAAAAAAACAATATTGCAATATGTAAAATCAGAAGTCAGAGAAGGAAGTCAAAATTGCAAAATGAAACTCGGAATTTAGAGAAAAAAGTAAAAATTGTGAGATGCAACTTAGAATTCCGAGAAAATAAAGTCAGAATTTTGAGATAGAGATGAAATTGCAAGATATAAACTTGCAATTGAGAAAAAAAATTACAATTGTTAGAAAAGAAGTCAAAGTTACCTTTTTTATTTTTTATTCTGTGGTGGGAAAAAACAATATTGCAATATGTAAAATCAGAAGTCAGAGAAGGAAGTCAAAATTGCAAAATGAAACTCGGAATTTAGAGAAAAAAGTAAAAATTGTGAGATGCAACTTAGAATTCCGAGAAAATAAAGTCAGAATTTTGAGATATAAAAGTTATTTTTAATTCTGTGGTGGAAACAAAACAAAACAAAAAATGGAATGTAAACTGAGATTTCTGCGGGTAAAAAAAGCTTGAATTGCACGATGTAAAATGCTTGGTCACGGATCAAGGCAACTGTGTCTGAGTACACCCTAAATGTGACAAGAGCAAAGAACAAATTAGACAGTCATTTAAGACTAAGCTATCATATTGATCATATTCTAGAGCACTTCACAAATATGTTTGAAACCTAAAATCACTTTCATGCTTCTTTAGGTTTTGGTGTGCTTGTAGACTAACTGTGTGCTGCTGCATTCTGGATCATTTGCAGAGGTTGGATTGCACATACTGCATATCTGGCTAGAAGAACCATGTCAAAATGAAATCCATCAATGTTTCGCTACTATACTTTGAATCTGGGTTAATGCAGGGCAGAACTGATGTTATTTTTATGTTTTTGAAAATCTTCTAATGTAAGGATAAAACACGTTTCTCTTTAAATGTAAGCTCCTTGGAACAAATGAAATGTTAAATAAACAAACAAAAATGAAAGTAGAATTTAGAATAACAAACTTCACACAGTTGATTTTGACTGTCAAAACTGTTCCTGCAAAACATCGTTTAGGTATTTTGAGAAGTTCTGTAGGTGTACGCACCTTCCAAAAGTATGTAGACACATCTTTTGGCTATTTAAGTATGATGATTATGCTGAGACTGGCGAGGAAAAATGTGACAGGCCTGTACAACCACATTAATGCTATGATTTTGTGGGTTTGAAACCGTTCTTTTGAATGTGTTCAGCAG
>NW_015555881.1:822513-825079 GCF_001515605.1 Sinocyclocheilus anshuiensis
CGTGTGGTATTCAGACGTTCACATGTTTTGGGTTCTACTCTATTTGTACTAGGGTGTCAGCATGAGGGAAAACATATGAAAGGTTGGGTACAGTCGTGCGAAAACTGTGGGAAATATGATTTAAATCCCACACTCTAAAAAATGCTGGGTTAAATACAACCTGGTGCTGGGTAAAATAGGGACAAACCCAGCAATTGGATTGTTTTGACCCAGCGGTTGGGTTAAATGTTTAACCCAACCTTCTGGGTAGTAACCCAACCACTGGGTCAAATTTTTCCCACAATTTCAGTCTGATGAATCTTGGCATTTTCATGCTGGAATATGGACATGGAAACATTTTCTGACATGGTTGTTTGAGAAATAAAAAACTACGCACTGCATCAATTAGGGTTAAAAAAATTGTTGCCAAACATACAGCATGCCAGAAACATATTAATTCACTGCAATAATGATTCAATCTTAATTATTTTCTTATTTAAATCCAGATAGCGACTTATATTTGGTCAGGTAGTGTACACACACACACACACACACACACACAATGTAGCGGTTGGGTTAAATGTTTAACCCAACCTTCTGGGTAGTAACCCAACCACTGGGTCAAAACAACCCAATTGCTGGGTTTGTCCCTATTTTACCCAGCACTGGGTTGTATTTAACCCAGCATTTTTTAGAGTGCAGCCCCTTAGAAAAAAATGTGATTTCCCCTGATAAAGTGACATCGTTTGTGTGCAAAATGTGGTAAAAGTTTTTAGAAGAAAAAAAGGGTTGAAAATCATATGCTTTTATTTAAACTCCTTGTTTATTTACTCCTTGTGTGATTGGCTTTGTTTTGGGTCATTGTCCTGTTGCAATATAAAGTGCTTTCCAATGAGTCTGGTGGCATTTTCTTGAACATTGGTAGACAAGATGCTTTTGTACTTCTGCATCATTCTGCTGCCAACATCATTCGTTAAGTCATCAATAAAGATGAAAGAGCCTGTTCCAGAGGCAGCCATGCATGCCCATGCCATGACACTACCTCCGTCATGCTTTACAGATGAGGTTGTATGCTTTGCATCCTTTTTTTTTTTTTTTGAATAACCCGCATCTTGCTGTGTAGCCTCTGTAATTCTGCTGGGGAAGTGTCCAATGAACAGTAGATTGTGAGACCATCACCACAGTTTTCCGGAGATTGCTGGTGATTTTACTGACACTTATTTTAGGGATCTTTTTTACAGCTCTTGTCATTTGTCGGTCATCAACTGCTGTTGTTTTTCTCTGTCAACCTGGCTGTTGTCAATTGCTGAAGTCTCCAGTGTCCAGAGTAAAAAAAAAATCACTTTTAAATCACTTACTATTATGGTAGGGTACAAAATTGTTTAAAAACACAATTATGCTTGAAAACTCTATGGCAAAACTAAACTGAGTGTGAGCTGTTACACATACATAAAATAAGCCCTTCCATGTTTTGTTGAGTAGCAAATATGGCCTATAGTCAAAAGAGCACTCACAAAATCTATGGAAAAGTTATTTTATTTCATTAGAAATTCTATGGCTACACAAAAATGTCCAAGACAATGAAAGTTCCTATAGAGACAGCTGACAGCATTACACATATTGTCCAAACGTGTTGTGCCAAAGAAAACCTTCTGAGGCGTGGAAGAAGCAGATCAGTTTCATCAAGGGGAATAAGATGTTTGATCAGAGCATCTGAGAAAAACCTTCAATTTAGTGCCAAAGACTTGGAAGATGAACTGATGAAAGGAGGAGGAAAAAACATGTGACATGTATATCTGTGTGTATATAATACAATGACTACATACCAATACACCACAACTGTAAAATTTAGGGCTGTGAATCTTTGGGTAGACAGCGAATCGATTCAATTCACGATTCGGTTTTCGATTCGATTCAAGAACGATTTTTACAAATTCACAACGATTCAATTCGATTTGATTCACAATTAAATTCGATTCGATTAACAATTCAATTCTGCATTCTTTAAGTGCATTCACAGGATTATTTAAATGCTTCGCCATCATTTCAGAAGTGACAGAAATGTCAAACACAATAATTGTATGTAAGCCTATGTATGTATTATTATTATAATTTTTTTACAAGGAATTATTTTCTTATCTCTTACTTTGAATTTGCTATAAGAAATCAAATACACTTCTGGACAATAATCAATCATTTGTAATCTATATTTTTTTCCTAATGGCAATTTTATGATTGTTTTATATACTACAAACAATTATTTCAATTTTCTGCACAGAATAAGGTAGAAAATATACTTTGTAGTTTCTGTACTGTAATAAATATGTCAATTAGCACTGTATCATTAATACATTTTATTTATTTATTGTGTTTATTGTCTTAACGTTTCATCAGTTCATTCAGCTTTTTATACAGTTTAGTTGCCATAGATGCCTTATTAGGCATTTCCTGGCACGTCTTAAGTTCTTTGAGTGCAAGATCACTTCTCTTTCAGTGCGAAAACTTCTTTATATCATTTTCATAAAATAAAATGCTATAGTATTTAACTTTTCCTCTCCATCGGCGAATGATGATTCTGAAAGAAAAC
>NW_015555881.1:825507-825704 GCF_001515605.1 Sinocyclocheilus anshuiensis
AACTGATAAGCCTCTTGCTCTTATTTCAAGGTTGTTGTTAATGCTGTGGTTATTTTATCAGTTTCTTTCGTATATTCGGTTCAACGACATTGTTAAAACACATTTATCATTCAGTGGAACTATATGCTTTAGACCAGTGTTTCCCAACCAGGGTGCCGTCTGTCGAGAGCAGGGGTGCCGTGTAAAAAAATCATTTT
>NW_015555881.1:826470-831207 GCF_001515605.1 Sinocyclocheilus anshuiensis
ATCGATGCATTGCATCGTCAGGGTTTGTAATCGATGCATCGAGAAAACGAGTGAATCGTTACACCCCTAGTAAAATTGCATTGAGCTGTATGCCTTGTCCAAATACCCACACTTGCAGGGCTTTGCACTTGATCACTTGACTATTATATGACGTATTTCCTGCATCTGGCCCAAGTGTTCAAGTGAGGATGAAGACCACAAGTGTGTGTACAACTTTTCATTACCTGATGGGACACACCCCTTTGCATGAATAAAACGTGTAGCATTTTGTTTTTCTACCAAATTATATGTAATATCTAATTATTATATTAATATTTAACTTACATTGGAAAGGTTTTCGTGACCTCTTGTGAGATCTCGGCAAAAGTCTCACGATTTATTTCCAGAACATGATGCATGATGGGATACACTAACCCTCGAATAGTGCTCCGGAGCGGTATTCGAGATAGTGTGGGTTTAGTGTGTGTTAAGGGCACTGCGCTTTGCCGTTTTTAAGACCTGGGACAGTCTTGTGCACTTACTTCCTGTCGCGTGCACACACTCTCAAGTGGCCAAGACCGCAAGTGTGGGTATTTGGACAAGGCAGTAGTCTTCAGGTGTTTGATGTCAGCAAATGCAAAGGTGTTATTCTGTGTTGCCTGCTGCCACCTGCTGATAAAGGATGCTAAATGCAGTTTTACATTTTAAATAACTGTTATGCATATGTAAGCTTCATTAGAAAATAAACACAGAAACGAGTGTAAAAATGATGCAATATTTTATTTCATAAAATGCATATGTTTTTCAGTTCATCACATCAGAACACCAAAGATATTACAGAGAGAATACAATGTATATATTCAGTACAGTGTGTCTCATTGTAGAATGTGAAGAGCTGCTGGATTCAGTGCAGCAGGATGAAGGAGAGCAGAGAATTATCATTCTCAAGTGTCGTGATCAGCACTGCTGCTGTTGCACCAGTCAGTGTGGTTAGATCAGCGAAGCAGTCAATAAATGGGACACCAATTAAGCCCTATATACGGGACGTCCCGGCTAATACAGGACAGATGGCAACCCTTAGCTCCGTGCCTCTTCAGCATTGCGTTCGTTGTCTTCTGTATTCTGTTTGTATTTCCACAGCGTGAATTCAAGAAAATAAAAATGTATGAATGCTCGTTTTAAAATGTCCCCTGTCTACTGACATGACATCCGCCTCGATGATAACTTTCTCTACAATAAGTAAATCCACTTCACCAGCTAATTACTCGTAATGCTATAGAACTACCGCAAAACGGAAGTTTAAAGACAAAATTCTAAAGATGGCTACACGCTTGTTTCTCTGGCATAGGCCTATAGCAAGAGTGTTAAAAGTTGTGCTTTATCCGTTGGCTGTCCAAGTGTATCTGTCAACCTCGGCATTGGAAAAGGCTCTTCTTACTGCTGTAGCACAGACCTGTGTAATGCCCAAGACGCTCCAGGTATTGCACTTAGTAAGAACAGTTTACAGAACATTTAACAAGAGAAAAAGTAGGATTGGACTTGATTTCCTGTCAGGGAATGTGACGTCAACTGAAAAGAAATGTTGCTTTACAGGCAGAGTGAGATGAAAGATTAGGCCTACATTCTGAGATTACATTCTGATGAAAGTTTAGGAAGACAATTTTTTCTTTGGTATGAGCACCTATTTCAGTGGTTCTCCATGGTTTGTGCCAGTGCCCCAAAAAAAAGGATATGTCTTACATTTTTTACTTGCCCTCAAAATGGCAACATAACAGAAACCCCAATATAAATTCCAACATAACAGAACATTAAACACTAACAGATCTCTTCCTGTATTAGGACACACAAAATAACAACAAAATAAAATAAGTAATCAACATTTACTACTCTCTCTACAAAAATATTAAGTAGGCTATATCTTAAAAATATAATTTGTTAGTGAAATACTAATTTGTGATGAAAAAACTTAAATAATAGGTGAGGCCTACATCTAGACATTTATTATTAGACATTAGACATTAGACATTATTAACTGTTAGATTTTAGGCATTTATTTTGGTATTCCTAAGATTTTATTAGGGTAGTATAGTTACTTATTACTGTGCTATTTACAAAGCTACTGCACTTTTTTTAGTGTTAAACAAATGCAATGGTTCGAAATTTCTCATTCAAATTTTAATAAGGTAGGCCTACATTCTCACAAACAGCAGCCAATCAGCAAACAAGAATCATTCTTATTAATTATAAAAAAGTATTTATCTTAAACGTCTTGTGGTCTAGCCATAATATCATTTTAATAACGCTATGTTCACATAGTTTGGCTACAAAAACAGCCATAGCTATGATTTACCCATAGAACCCATTATAATCAGTGGCTGTGTCACATTTGGGAGGCTGACGTACTCCACACAAGTGATACAGGAATGAGCAGTTCATCTGAGTATTATTGTAATGGAAAATTTATTTATAAATGTAAATCCTGTCCAGAAAAGAAGTAGAATTTCTATGATGAGTTCAGCATCATTAGATTAACACTGTCACAGCACCAATAAATTATAGCAGCATCTCCATCAGTCAATTATTTCAGTCCATCATACTGGACTTACCATCATTTACTGTTGCACTGAAGCAGTTGGAAAATCCAGTTGGACATGTGACTTGTGCACTGATAACAGCTGAGAGAGTATCCTTTAGTAAATAAACAAGAGAGGTGGTGTGAGAGAGACATCTAATTTGTACCCAGTAAAATTACAAACACTATTTGTCTTTGTACCTGCAGTGAAAAGAATGAACAGAAGAAGAACTGAGAATTGTAGATCCATCTTTGATCAGGAGGTGAATGAGATAACGTGCCTGATTCAGCTCTCATTTTATAGCTTATCATAAGGAGTGGTCTTATTGAGAAAATAAATGTTTAATGTAAAGTCCACCCAACTGGCCCAATGATGGAATCCACCAGCATGGGTGAAGGTATAATGCATGTAGGTCTTTTCTGCAAAGTTCACTTAATTTATCAGGATTTAGTTTCAATTTTCAGTTTGTTGCTAATTAAAAACTGATCACAAATATCGATTATGTATTAATTTAGATATTTGATTATTCTGGAAATCCCATACTTTAGATTATTCGTTCATCAGGGACCCAATGTCGCATTTGAGTCTCGAGTGGCCTGCATGGATCTCATGATTGCAAACTCGCCAGTCTGAGCTTAGTCAGAGGGTGCAAGGTTAACCTATTCCTTTTAGTCCGCCGCCAACTGCTTGCTGAGAACATAAAGTGTAGTTTGTTACATCACTTCAATACAACTTGCTAAGTCGTGATAAAGCAAAGCAAAAAGATCTCAGATGGCGTGCCTACTGCTCCGCTCAGTCATGAGCCTTTGTATGTTCTATCCTGTACAGATTTGAGATAACATCAGCCTCCACATGATCTACTAGTCATAATGATTTCAGGAGAATTCAAAATAAATCAAATGCAACATTTTATTTGTTAGGTAAAAATGTATCCTGCCAATTACATAATTAAACAATTAAAAGCCAATTCAGAAGAGATAATGCAAATGTGAATCACATTGCAGCCACATGGCAATTCTATGTTCCTGTATTACTGTTAGCTATATGGGAAATATAGCCAAGTGTTCCATGTATAGGAGACAAACTAATTCAACATAGTGTAACGGTGGTTCACCCTAATGATAGGAATTTTAACTATAAAACAAGGTTACCAGTTCAGGCGCAAGGTAGAATTAATCTTCCAAATAGAATTACTAGAATTCAAATGAACACTCCCTAACCCAGGATAACTACCAGCTACCAGGGCCGCATTAAGACCTTACTGGCCCCGGGGCTATGACTTACTGCAGGGCCCCCTATTACAAATATAATATATATATATATATATAGCTTTAAATAGGATTTTTATCCTATCAAAATTTTGATGCACTGAAATTTCATAATTCTTGTTACCAATTTAAAAATAAAAAATACTAGCCTAAGTAAAAACAAGCTTATACTTAAGACAAGTAAACAGCCACAAATTATAAAAAATAGACCTACTTGAAACACTTAAAGCACTGAATAAGAAATTATATTGTATAAAATAAATGTATAAATAAACTGAATAGTCTTCACTGTATAAATTCAATATACATTAATTCTTATTTATTTTACAAAAGTGATTTGGTCAAGGACAGAGAGTGCTTTTCTTTCTAGTGTTTGATTAACATTATTGACATAACTTTTAATAGCAGCTAAATTAGGCTGCTTTAGAGGAATAGCTCACCCAAAAATTAAAGGTCTGTTGTTGTTATAAGCCTGTATGAGTTTCCTTCTGCTGTTGAATGTAGAAGTATATATTTGGAACAATACTGCAACCCAACAGTTGCTGGGCCCCCATGACTCCATAGTATGAAAAACAAAGTACACTACTGGAGTCAGTGGGGACCAGACACTTTCTAGGGCCCCGGGGCTTCAGCCCCGCCTAGCCCAATGGTTAATGCGACCCTGCCAGCTACATATAAAAATGAAAACACAAAGCAATGCAAGTAGATCGATCAGTAAAGAAACAAGCCATTCAAAAAGTATAGCTGTGGAAACGTATTTAAAGGGGTCCTATTATGCTTTTTAACTTTTTCAACTTTATTTAGTCTGTAATGTTGTTGTTTGAGCATAAAAAAGATCTGCAAAGTTACAAAGCTCGAAGTCGAATTCAAAAGGAGATATTTTATTTAACAGAAATCACTTTTCAAAAACTACAACG
>NW_015555881.1:831590-834392 GCF_001515605.1 Sinocyclocheilus anshuiensis
ATCACAGCACACACTGGCCCAGCTAACCAATCACAGCACACACTGGCCCAGCTAACCAATCACAACACATTTCATATTTCAGAAGGCAGGCCTTCATTTGATACAGGAACTATTCGAGCCGTTCATGCCAGACTGGGGAGAGAGTGTTTTTCGAACAACCTAGTATGAGAGCCTGTTCTAGTACACCCCCAAAACAAAATGTTAGTTTTCAAGACTTTGTAAAAGAGCATAATAGGACCCCTTTAATATATTGTATAACGAAAAAAATGCCATTTTCATAATTATTAAAAAATATTTGCACCTTTAACTGAGTCCGTCGATGTCATATTACAGGGATGGGCAACTTTGATAGTGACGAGGGCCAGCATTTTTTCTCCTTTATACCAAGGGGCCAGAGATTACTAATCCACGTCCACACACCTTTTACACCGTTTTACTCAATTTCCTTTTTATTGAAGGGAATGGAAGTATAACTAATGTCATTTGTTTTTAAAGATTGTATTAAGTATAAAACTTGTGCAGTTATGCTAATTCAGAAGGAAAACTTTGTTGTCAGTGGACAGAAATATTCCCCCGACAAGCCAATGTAAACATCTCAATTGCATTGTCTTTAAATTTGCAACAAAAAATATACAGAGGTCCTTTTTTTATTAGTAGCCTACAGAACATTCTCAAAACAACCTAAAAGGACAGTTAAAAAAGGGCTTAATTTAAAAAAAAATATATAGTTATTCCAAATGGTACCATAAAATAAGCTGGTATCTGCAGGATTTTTAAAATCAAATTTAAGACCTTTAAAGATCTTTTTAAGATCTGCACTTCACATTTCAGCCTTTAAACAATTTTTAAGAAAAGGGATGAGTCAAAAGTATCAATTATTATATTAATTTAAACAATTATTATCAATTCATTATTATATTAAATAACATATAAATATATCTTAGTGTCTTAATTGTTTAGATTTTTATAATGCATTAGCTTTTTGTCGATCCACTGGTTCACATTTAAAAATATGTAGCAAAAATAGCAGATGGGCTTATTGAAAAAGCTAATTCGTTCTCTGCCAGCAGATGTCACTTTCAGAACTGCAGAAATACAGTGATTTCCTGGTAACCGCAGTACACAAAGCTGACATGCAGCGCTCAAGTTTATTCAGTGAAATCGTAGCCTTTTGAAGTTTCCATATAGCAATTCTTGTCTTTCCGTCCCCAAAGATCTCTTATAATTTAGACATTTTGTACCATTTAAGAGTTTGCATGGCCTTAAATGTAAACAATTTAACTGAAGACGTTTTAAGGACCCGCGGAAACCCTAATAAGAACATAGTCCAGTGCAAACATTTCTGTCATGCATTTGGCAAAAAGCTTTTGTTGACTATGAATTTTACCTTTGAAATTTGAGGCAAGTGCAACTCTGGCGTCCCCGTTGTTTGTGAGCAGTGGTGTGATGGCGATTTAAATAAAATACAGATTTCCAAACAATCCAAACATATGGGTATCCCCTTGAACTTGGTAAAACGATCATCTGTTTACCATCTTGACTTGAAAATACTGTTTTCATGGTCAGTTTTTCATTTATTATTTGCTAATGTTAGTGAATGTTTACATTAGAGTGCACGTCCTACTATGCTGAAATTAATAGGGGAGCGGCTGGAAATAGCGACCTCTCCTGGTTGGAGATAGTATTAACATCATAAACTGAAAGCAATCTTTATGTGACTTGCTTTTCAAATGTTTTAAAATTGATCATCCGAGTCTAATATGATCCAGCAGGTCGTACTAGAAGACACTGCGGGCCGTATCACAGCAATCAAATCATGAGATAAAAAAAAATAAAAATTCAGTTCCCAAAAAAAACCCCATCAACAACATAACTTTATGTGAGTGTAAATGTGTGTTTGTTCGTTGGGCATTCGTGTTAATTGTGTGTGGGTGTCTATGGAGATGCGTGTCCAACTGCAACGCTGCTTGTACGCACCATCGAGCAACTTATTTGCGTGGAAGTGAAAGTGCCATGCTGCCACGGTTACACACGTGTAACTTCATTTGCTCTTTTTTGAGATATTTTCTTCAGGTTAGTTGTATTGTTTTGTTGCATGGCATCTGTTTTGTGGAGTTCCTGAAGTTTAGTTTCATGCGGAGATCATTTCAGGTCTTACATTAACGAGAAGAAAAAAGAGAAATAAAATAGGTATATTTACATTTATTGCCAATTAATGACCAAATGTATAGGTTGAAAAATTAACTTACTTCATTCCAAACCTGTGACTTACTTTTTTTCAGCATTCCATAGATTAAAAGACAAAGTGGTCCAATGTTGTTCGTACAGGTCAAACTCGTTTTGTTTTTAGATTTGTTTTCATGAGTAAGAGGTTGATTTAATTGTGTGTTTGCTTAAAGGCACAATATGTAAGATTTATTTATTAAAATATCCAAAAACCACTAGAACAGTGTTATATATTTTGCTGACTTGAGTACTTACATTATCCCAAATGTTTCGAAGAATGTTTAAATTCAGAGAAATAAGCAATTTTAACTAGTGACACGGACCGTGTCTATTGTGTCATTGTGTTGCCTGCCAAAGACGTCATAACCCCTCGATTTCCGGTTTTGTTTTGTAGAAAACATGGAAACACCAAAGACGCTTTAATATGTTGTGCGTTTTAATAGACCGGTGACGACCGCACAGAGTAGCATTATAACAGAACTTTCAAATGTATGTAGTATGATAAAACAGCGCTGCTTTACCCCACATACGCACGACCGGAAGGAGCGGAAGCGGTCGACTGTGGCATAATAAAAG
>NW_015555881.1:834433-843684 GCF_001515605.1 Sinocyclocheilus anshuiensis
TACCTTAATAAATCATTAGCTCACCCATGAACATGATTTCTGCCCGAATCCTGTCAGATTGCATCGGCTGTGGGGATGAAGACCACAACTCCCATGATTCCACACTCAGTCACGGCGTCATCAAACTACGCTTTTGTCTCTTTGTTTATTTTGAATACGTGCCCTCTCGCGGCAAAAATTACATATTGTGCCTTTAATTTGTTAAATTGTTAAACTTAATCTTTACATACAGTAAAAATGCTTAACGTATGACCGACTTTGAGATGGAACATTATTGAGAAACCAGGCCAAGAATACTTTCGTTCTCTTTAATTCAAAGTGACTGTTTGTAATTGTGCAGCTGTAACCAAACACATTAAATCAGTATATATTAGAGTACAGGAATTTACAACAGTGTAACTGTCAGACTCTGTTCCATGTTTTGTCTGTGTCTTGCTCCCCAGGTGTTCCTTTCCCATGTTTAATTTGTCCCAGGTGTTCCCCATGATGGTTCATTGATCCCAGGTGTGTCTCGTCATCCCCTCCTCCTGTGTGTATTTAAAGTGTTCCCAGTCCCTAGTTCTCTGTCCGCTGTTGAACGTCTTCCTGTGTTCGTCTCCCTTGGTGCAAATAAAGTCTTGGTAAAGTATTCTCCAGCGTCTCCTCGTTCCTCGTGTGTGTGCATCGTGACAGTAACCTAACAAACACTGGGTGTTTTTTCAAATCATGGACTGTCATTTAAAGTTTTAATCCAAATGTAAACTCAAATGAAGTCTAAGTCACTTACTACGAAAATAATACACTTTAAAAGAATGTACTTAAGTGTGTTTTCAAACAGTTGCATGTTGATTGAAATAAATAGAAAATGTGGAATAGTTTAAATTCATATCAGATGCAGTTTGTGCAATTTGAACCACTTATAAGACGTATGTCCACGTTCTTATGTAATTTCATAATTCTGTTTTCTTTTAAATCTGGTTAAAGTGTAGCTACTGCTGAATGTACTATGGCAATTTATTTTGTTTAGATGTTAAACCAAAGCAAGAAATTATGCAATTATTAGTATATTAATAACATTCTCACAATAACATTCTCTTTTTGCAATCAAATACAATGACATCAATACATCACAATTCTAAAATAATTGCATTGAGCTGTAGTCTTCAGGCGTTTGATGGAAGCAAATGCAGAAGTGTTATTTTGATACGAAAGATCATCTGCTGCCATCTGCTGATAATTATTAACAACAGGCGAAACAACGGATTCATTTCAAAATGAATTACAAAAATGAGTGATTCATTGTGTCCTGTTGGATTTTTATTTGCCAATGTAGGAGGAATGAGGTATATGTTAATTCAATTAAATCAGTAGTTTTATTTTAAAGGGGTCCTATTATGCTTTTTCACTTTTTGAATTTTAGTCAGTGTATAGTGTGTATGTTTGGGCATAAAAAGATCTTCAAACTTACAAATCTCAAAGTCCACTCCAAAGGGAGATACTTCGTTTTAAAAAAAATCCCTTTTCAAGAACTACAACGAACGGCTCGTTTGGACTACAGCGTTTGTTTTCCGGGTTTTGTGATGTCACAAAGCGGCCCATTAAAATATCATTAAAATAATTCCCGCCTACAGAAATTCGAATGGGTGGGGAGGTACGAGGTTGTGGTTAGAACGCTTGGTTGAGTGCATCATACGAGACGATGAAGAAGTGCTGCTGTAGCCTCAAGTTTTCGCAAGTTATTACACATGCACCTGAATAATTATGTATGTAAATACGTATGTATGTTACAATTATGAAAACTTTTTATAATAAATTGCTGACAGTACAATACTGGACAATGATGTAATCTGCAGAATTTACACTTCAATTATGAGACTACAGTGTTTCCCATATATTGAGTGCGGGTGTTTTTATATCACTGTATTTCTGAAGGAATTCACTTCAAAAATATGTTTTTTTTGAGCGGAGCGCTGCTTTGTGTACAGCCGTTACCGGGGAAACCTCGATCTCTACCACTCTAACAGCGCCTCCTGCTGGCAGAGAATGAGTTTGCATATATATGCCGCCTGGGAAACACTGGACTATGGTATAAAAAAATTCAACTGTATAACAGTTTCACTGGAATTCATGTTATAATGTTAGAATTAAATAACAATAAAAATAATACATATGCACTTATCTGTACATAGTAAATGCAGTTATTTTTAAGCGGTTGTTGACATCCTATCTAAAATGTGATTTAGCCAAAAAACAACAACAATAACGTTACCACTCTAATATGTCTTGCAATATCCGTGCGTGCAAAGGTTCTGCACGATCCTCTTGTTCAATATTCTCTGGGTCTGAATCCGGCTCAAATTGATATGGTAATATTGCACCATCCTTAACTATACCGCAGCAGACGTAACTTGCTGCTTTGGCAAGGGGCGGGGCAGTACTGAAACACCGTCTGAGCCAATCACAACGCACTGGGACAGCTAACCAATCACAACACATTTCGTTTTTCGGAAGGCAGGCGTTCATCAAACCTGGAACTAATTGAGCCGTTTGTGCCAGACTGGGGATAAAGGTATTGTAATAATGTAAATTATGTAAAAAAATAATGCGTTTCCTATTAAGCATACAAAAATATGGGTGTTGAGCACAATGAGAAAGTCTGAGTTGTATGGTTAAGACATTGTGCACCAGCAGACCCTCATGTAACATTGAGTTACAGATTTATCACCTTTACCCTCTTTCACCACAAGAGCATAAATACACATTAAACACTTCACCAATATAACAAAATACATAAAGCTGCAAAGGTGTTACAGGGATCTGATTTGCGTAGACCATAAATATATTTCAATTACCGTTAGTATATCTTTTAAAATTCATCACACCAAATCAAAGACAGTACAGAGATAATACAACTATATGTTTGTAATACGCATCATATTGTATCTTTGCTGTAGCTGCAGAATGTGTAGAGCTGCTGGATTCAGTGCAGCAGGATGAAGGAGAGCAGAGAACAGCAGAGGAACAGGAAGCTCTGAGTGACACTCTGAGCACTGTTACACAGGTTCCCCGAACAACATGACACACCACCAACAAATGTATCAAATATTGAGACAATATCACAAATGGACTTAGAGACACAGCCTTTTACAGATAATGGCTGGCTTTCGAACTTCCCTGATGAAAAGAGGAGAAGGTTGAATCAGTCAAAGCAGGACACTGGTATATGATCTGTATCAAATGCTCAAACATAAAGGAGATAAAAATATCAATTTTAATCTTCTTCCTTTTCCAGATTCTCACCTCTTGCTTTAAAGCAGCGGTCTTCACTCCCTGTGCAGCTCACTGTGCTTGAGCAACTCCGTCCATCACAATAGTAACATTTATTTCCATTGGGGACAATAGAGGGATCTACAGGAGGAAAAAATAGCTTCCTTTACAAATTTCTATTTCAGATGACATACAATCGCTGATAGAAAAAGTTCCATTATTTTTGTTCAATGACTGCATGTCAGTAAGGTTCAATACCTGGAGCGTCTAGGGAGTTACAGAGATCCGAGTTACAGCAGGTAGAAGCAATCTTTCCAATGCCAAGGTTGATGGATCCACTTGGACAGCCAATTGGTAAAGCACAACCTTTAGCTGTTATTATAGTACCGTTGCCTAAAAACACATGAGTGATACAGGAATGAGCAGTTCAACTGAATATTATTTTGATGGAAAATGTATTTATAAATATGTTCAAGTCTTTTCAATAATGTAATGAAAATACAAACTTTGCAATATTAAATGATCTCTAATATTTTGTTCAATGATGTCCAAAGGTGTAAGACCACTTGTAAAAATGCTTTACAATAAGTCAAACAAAAATCTATATATAGAACATTCTATGCATGCAGTTGTAAATTCTACCCAGAAAAAAAGAGTATCGGTTCTGTGACAATAATAACACTGCCGCAGCACCAGTAAATTATAGCAGCATCTCCATCAGTAAGTTAAAGCAGTAAATTTCATACTTACCAAAATATAATGTTGCACTGATGCAGCTGGTAACTCCACCGGAGCATGTTGTCTGTGCACAAGAGCTCGACAGACTTGTGCACTGATAACAGCTGAGAGAGTGTCCTTTAGTAATACGAGAGAGACTTTTTTAGTAAAAAGAGAGAGAAAGTGAGAGAGAGACATCTAATGATCTGTATTTGTTCTCAATAACGTTCCAAACACTATTTGTCTTTGCACCTGCAGTGAAAAGAACGAACAGAAGAAAAACTGAGATTTGTAGATCCATCTTTGATCAGGAGGTGAATGACATAAAGTGCCCGTTTCAGCGCTTATTTTATAGATTATCAGAAGGGGTTGGTCTTGACGAGAAAATGAAAGTTGAACTAAAAGACCAAAAAATTAAACAGGTAGATATACATTTACTTGCCAATTAATGACCATATGAAGATGAATAAATTAATCTTTATAACAAATGTATAGGGTATACTTAAAGGGATAGTTCACCCAAAAATGAACATTCTGGCATATTCTCTCATTTCTCACCCTCATGTCTTTCCAAACCTGTGAGACTTACTTTCTTCTGCATTCCATACATTGAAAGACAAAGGGTGAACCCCTTTGTATGTTGTTCATACAGGTCAAACTTGTTTCATTTAGTTTTTTTCACGAGTGCAAGGTCAATTTAATTGCTTTGCTAAATCTTGATGATGGATCATTATTCAGAAACCAGGCCAAGAATACTTTCAATTTCACTCAAAGAGACTGTTTTTTTAAATTGTGCAACTGTAACCAAACAAATTAAATTATACAAATGAGTATAGGAATTTAAAACAGTATGACCTAACAAACACTGGGTGTTTTTTCAAAACATGAACTGGCATTTAAACTTTTAATTAAAAAGAGTACTGAAATATACTTTAAAAGAATATTAAATGTGAACAGAATATAATGTTTTTGGATGCTAAATTACATGTTGATTGCAAATAATGAAACTGTATAATTGCTTACATTTATATTAAATGCAGTTTGTTAGTAGGACTTAAGTACATGTTTATATGTATATAATTTCATAATTAATTCTTTTGTCTTTTAAATATGGTTGAAGTGTAGCTCCTGAATGCACTATGACAATATATTATTTTGTTTAGATAACGTTATGTTAAACCATGGAAATAAATTAATAAAAATGTAACAAGAATGTACATTTCCTGAAGAAAATGTGAGTGATGCTTGCAGTGGCAAAACTCAGCCCTCGGTTGCTAGGGTGTTCTAAGTGGTTGCTAGGGTGTTCTAAGTGATTGCTAGGGAGCTGCTAGGCAGTTGCTAGGGTGTTCTGGGTGGTTGCTATGGTGTTGCTAGGCGGTTGCTAGGGTGTTCTGGGTGTTACTAATGTGTTGCTAGGCGGTTGGTAGTTGTCACAGATTGTTACTTAGATTGCTGTTATTAGAGCAAGTTTTTCCATTTGAGATCTATTGCAAAGTTGAAGCATTTTCTTTCAAGGAAGGATATGGAAGTTGTGATTCATGCACTTGTTACATCTCGATTGGATTATTGTAACTCTCTTTATTCTGGTCTTCCTCAATCTTCAGTGTCACGATTGCAAGCTGTTCAAAATGCTGCGGCAAGACTTTTGACTGGGTCAAAAAAGAGGGATCACATTTCTCCTGTCTTATCATACCTTCATTGGCTTCCCGTTAAATTCAGGGTTGATTTTAAAATTCTTCTGTTTGTTTATAAGGCATTGTCTGGTTGTGCACCAGGTTATATCTCTGAACCTCTTGTGCCATATTGTCCTGCTAGGGCACTTAGATCTTCGAGTCACTTGCTTCTAACTGTACCACGGTGTCGGTACAAATCAAAGGGTGATCGGGCTTTTTCTGTGGTTGGCCCCAAGCTTTGGAATGGTCTCCCCTATCATGTGAGATCTGCTCCTTCTTTGGACATTTTTAAGTCTAGACTTAAATCTTATTTTTACTCTTTAGCCTTTGTATGCGTGTAGTTGTTGTTTCTATTAGTAGATTTGTTTGATCATTGTACAGCACTTTGGATCAATTTACATTGTGTTTAAATGTGCTTTATAAATAAATGTTGTTGTTGTTGTTGTTGTTGTTACTGTGGAGTTTTATAGAGTTCTTAGCATGTTCTTAGCCTGATTTAACAAATCACTATTAGCATGTAGCTATTCACTGCTAGCATGTGTAGCATGCATGATAGAAGACCTGTTTGCTAGCATGCGTCAAAAGAGCAAAACCCCCATGTTTCTATGACACTTCTATACAAAAGATATGCCTTTTGATCTGTTTAAATGGTAGTCTATGGGGTGATTACTAGGGTGTGGCTATGAAGATTATAGATTATTACTTATTGGTACTTGAAAATGTATTGCCTGAATATTTTATCCACGCTTTGGATAAAAGCGTCTGCTAAATGCATACATAATAATATGTCAAATGAGTGTGTGTGTGTGTGTGTGAGTGTGTGTGTGTGAGTGTGTGTGTGTGAGTGTGTGTGTGTGAGTGTGTGTGTGTGAGTGTGTGTGTGTGAGAGAGAGAGAGAGAGAGAGAGAGAGAGAGAAAGTGAAATTTGAGATTCAAATTCATGAACATTCCGTCAATGTAAGTCTATAGCCTGCTTTTTCGTCTGCTGTGTGAACATCGTAGGTCCGATCGCTTAGAAAATATAGAACACACCTCTCCTCAATGAGCCAGTCGATTTTACACCTCATTCATGGGTCTATGAGTTACGGTGTGGGATGAGTTACTTTTTGCACACTTAATAGGTGCTCATTGTAAAATATTTTGTCTTCATAATCTGTCATTAACACTCTTTGCCTGCAAAACAACTTTCCTTTTCTGCTGATATCATAATAAGTTGCAGTCACTTTTACTGCTGTTTGCATGCAAAATCTAGTCATTTCGATAAGAATACACTTGATCTACACTGTAAAAAAAAATTTCCGTAAAATTTCTGGTAAAAAACCAGCAGCTGTGGTTGGCGGAATTTTACCGTAAAATTTTTTTAACTTAAATTTACAGTTAAATACCGTATTTTCATTAACTGATATAATGTTATTATACCAACCTATTGAAGTACTGAAATCTGTTTTGCACCTTTGTAATACACTGATAACCACCAAATACAGGTGGTGATGAGAAAATCACATGATGAACCAAAGCCCATCACAAGCAGCTTTTAAATAATAACATATATAGAAGGTGCACAGTATCATTCACACAAACACCAAACACCATCACGGTAACACACATGAAACTGAAATAATGCAATAAACATTCATTTAACAACATTAGGTGTAACACACAACCCTAATATACAAAACTGATAAGAAAAAACTAAGAAGAAACATAGTTATTTCAACAAAAAAACATCAAATTTGAAATGTAACGCAGGGAATTCTGGGAATGTCAATTTACGGTTATTCACTGTAAATTATACAGTCTTTTTCACTTCCAAAAACGGTATACTACCGTAAAATTAATGTCCAATACATGTAATGTCCAATACAGTTTTTCACCGTATATAGTAGGGGAATTTACCGTTAACCATTTAACAGGTTTTTACTGTAGCATTTTTACAGTCTTTTACTGTTAAATTCACGGTAATTTTTTACAGTGTAGAATTTTGTGTGAGGGGAAAAGTTTTTCCACAATCAGATTTCGAAATGGGTTCAAGTTGGATTTGCCGTCTTGACCAACAGGAATCTGATTGAACGTAACTTCTGTGTGAGTTTCATAGATTACATTGCTACAATCTTAATAATAAAGGTTCTTTATTGGCATCAGTGGTTCCATGAAGAACTGCACAAAAGGTTCTTTAAAGTGGAAAAAGTTTCTTTAGGCTTTGTTAAAAATGTTATTTACACTAAGAATAACAGCCCTTATAAGAACTATTCATTGAAAGTTCTCGCTGCAAAAACTTGGAACTTTATTTTTAATAGTGTTCACTATTAACAGTAGACCTTTTGCCTGTGAAAAAATGTAACCGCACCTTTAAATGTTTTGACAGTAAACTATTCTATGGTAGTAAAGTACAATACTCTGAGCATCTTAAAAGATCTGTGTTACAGTACATAGAAGAGACCTTTTCAATGCTGTTTGCACAGCCAGTTGGTGATGCACAATGCTTCAACTTAGTTGTAGAACTAGTATTACCTCAAGTACATTACTGATACAAGAATGACAAGTTCAACTGCACATTATTGTGTAAAGTTTATTTATGAATATATCAAAGTAAGTGTTTTTTCTTTCCAATAATGTAAGGACTCACAGCTGCAAAACAGAAGAGAAAAGACAAACTTTTCAATATAAAATAGGATCTCCTATATTTCTACAGCGAGGTCACATCAGTAAATAATACATCACATCTCTGGATGTGAATGCAGCAACTGACACTTTATGCTCTACATTAACCTCTTGTCTAGATGATATTTGTCCTCTCTCCTCCAGGCCAGCGGAGGGGCTGCCCCTTCTAACCCCTGGTTATCCGATGTTCTTCGTGAGCATAGGACCAAACTCAGGGCAGCAGAGAGAAAATGGTGCAAATCAAAAGATCCGTCAGACCTCCAGCATTTCCATCAGTTAATTATAATGGTACATTTCAATCCATCATACTGGACTTAGCAATATACACTGACAAAAAAAATGGCTTATCTTACGTAGTATTTTTGTCTTATTTCTAGTCAAAATATCTAAAAATTCTTAAATCAAGATACTTTTACTAGATAAGCCAAATGTCTTACGATATTTAGTCTTTTTTCCAGGGGAAAAAAACTAAATTAAGCACATTTTGCTTAAAACAAGTAAAATTATCTGCCAGTGGGGTAAGTAAAATACTCTTGTTTTATGAATATTTTACTTACCCTACTGGCAGATAATTTGCAACATGCACGTAACATGCACATCATCAGGAGACTTTTAAGAAGGAAGTCTGTGACTCGGGACCGTAAGCAACTACCCAGCACACTCTAGCAACCGGGATTTAGCATTTCCCTAACAAAAGCAACTTGCTATTACCACTCAAAACCCCTTAGCAACCACAGAGCAATGTCCTGGCAACCACTGTTGTGATTGGCTTAGACGGTGTTTCAGTACTGCCACGCCCCTTGCTCTATCTTTCAACAAAAGCTTTTGGCTTTTGGAGCACTGTACAACCTCATGTTGTGGAAGCTGTCCTCAGTGAAATGCGAAGCACACAATAGCAACTTGGGGTTATAATGCTCAGGAACAGAGTTAAAAAATAAATTGCAACCACTGTTT
>NW_015555881.1:843862-852494 GCF_001515605.1 Sinocyclocheilus anshuiensis
TTCGAAGCTACTTGACTTCATCATCATCATTATAAAAAAAAAAAAATTCTCTCTCTTTATTTATTCCTTCTCTTTCTAGCTTGTACTTATTTGAACAATGTCTAGAAACTTGGTATTACAAGCACTTCCTGTATCTGTTTGCCTCTTTAAGAAGAATCGCTTTATGTATCCCCAAATTGTAAGTTGCTTTGGATAAAAGCGTCTGCAAAATGACTAAATGTAAATGTAAATGTAATACCAGCATTTCCATCAGTTAATTATAATGGTACATTTCAATCCATCATACTGGACTTAGCAATATACACTGACAAAAAAAATGGCTTATCTTACGTAGTATTTTTGTCTTATTTCTAGTCAAAATATCTAAAAATTCTTAAATCAAGATACTTTTACTAGATAAGCCAAATGTCTTACGATATTTAGTCTTTTTTCCAGGGGAAAAAAACTAAATTAAGCACATTTTGCTTAAAACAAGTAAAATTATCTGCCAGTGGGGTAAGTAAAATACTCTTGTTTTAAAGGTGTCCTATTATACTCTTTTTCAAAGTCTTTATTTTGTTTTGGGGTGTACTAGAACATGCTCTCATGCTTGGTGGTTCGAAAAACGCATTATTTTTCACATAATTTACATTATTAAAATACCTTTCTCCTCATCCTGGCACAAACGGCTCGATTAGTTCCGGCTTTGATGAAGGTCCGCCTTCCGAAAAACAAAATGTGATGTGATTGGTTAGCTGTCCCAGTGCGTTGTGATTGGCGAACAGCTTAGACGGTGTTTCAGTACTGCCACGCCCCTTGCTCTATCTTTCAACAAAAGCTTTTGGCGAATCCAGCACTGTACAACCTCATGTTGTGGAAGCTGTCCTCAGTAAAATGCGCAGCACACAATAGCAAATTGGGGTTATAATGCTCAGGAACAGAGTTAAAAAATAAATTGCATCCACTGTTTCCTGACATCATCCGCTTTCGGAAGCCCAAACTCATATGTTTCGGCACGGAGGTGAAAAAAAACTGTGACGCACAGCGTCGCGTCACGCCACGTCTTTAAAATTCAAATACTTTATTTTCTATGAGTGTAGGCCAAGCGGCAACCTCCTGCTCACTCTCGTGAAGCCAGCAAGAAAGTGACTTAAACTGTAATTCATCGACTGGCCGCTAGAGGCTGGCTGCAAAAGGGAGTCAATCCCATAGACTCCCCATGTTAAAATGCCCAACTTTACAGCAGAAAAAAACATGTTTACAGGCTGGTTAAAAAAATTATTTTGGTCTATATAGCTAATTTTACCCTTCATGACAACCTGCTCCCACCTCTTTGCCCATTTTCGATTATCGAGAGAGACGCGCGGTGACGCGCTGCCAAGATGGCGACGCCCGCTCTGCCCACTTTGGGCTTCAAAAGAGCACTTCGGAACAATACGGGTGACGTCACGGACACTACGTCCATGTTTTTATACAGTCTATGGTAGGCACACCGGCGGCGCCGTTTGGCGTCTGTCCGCGGTGCCCAGCTACGTCGTGTTATACTTGTAAGAATTGTTCAAGACATGCCGAAAATACGCTTAATTTAGTTTTTTTCCCCTGAAAACAAGACTAAATATCTTTAGTCATTTGGCTTATCTAAAAGTATCTTGATTTAAAAATTTTTAAGATATTTTGACTAGAAACAAGACAAAAAAATACTAAGTAAGATAAACCATTTTGCAGTGTAATGCTGAACTGAAGTTGGGAGATGTTAAAATTAAAGAGCTGTTTTTTTTGTTTTGTTTTGTAGAAAGATATCTTTTAAGACATTTTAATTTATTTTTGGCTTTTTGGCTAGTAGAGTGTTTCAACTCTACTAAGCTGCTGTTTCAACCTATTTGAACAAAAGTACTTATCTTTATGAACTAACTGTGGAAAATATGAAGTATTATAAGTATTATTGATCCTCATTCTTTAGTAGACAAATAAAAGTAATACAACAAAAGGATTTATTATAACATTTTATAATTTTTTAAAAATAATTGTATTATAAAAATGTATTTATTATTAATATAACTATTATTATTATTGTTTTATTATTAAAATACTTTTCTTATTGTACTTTCTTTTGGACTTGAAGCAAGAAGCTTTAGGGATTTACACGTGTATATATACAGTATATATATACACACACACACATCAGTTTTCTTTATACTTTTCAGTTCATCACATCAGAATACTAAAGAAAATGCAAGCCATGTATTCAATACAGCATGATCATTGTAGAATCTGTAGAGCTGCTGGATTCAGTGCAGCAGGATGAAGGAGAGCAGAGAACAGCAGAGGAACAGGAAGCTCTGAGTGACGCTCTGAGCACCGTCAGGACTCTGGGTGATGCTCTGGATGTTGATCTGGGTGACACTCTGGTTGACACTAACACTGTTACACAGGTTCCCCACACAACATGTGATGCCCTGACCACTAGGAAGCAATGCTGAGGCATCACAAGCCTCTTTAGAGATACAGCCTTTTGCAGCAAATAACTGGCTTCCAAAATTCACTGAAAAGAAAGAAAAGAGTTAGGAGTGAAAGCTGAAGTGACATCAAATAATTGTGTAAGCTGCCCACTGGCACATGTGAACTCTATCAAATGCTCAAAATAAGACCCACAAATCATGAGGAGGCACAAATAATGACTTTAACCTTCTTCCTTTAGCAGATTCTCACCTGTTGCTGTAAAGCAGTGGTCTTCACTCCCTGAACAGTCCCTTATGCTTGAGCAGCTCTGCATATCGCAGTAGAAACATTTCTTTCCATTGGGAACATCATTGGGGATATCAAGATTGGTAGAACTGGAATCTACAGAAGGATCTGTACAAAATATAACTTCTAATGAAACAACACTAACTGCTCCATTCAATTAATTTCTACAATTATGAATTGAATGTCCTATGGATGTAAAATCAGTGTTGAAGATAGTCATTTGCACATGTTCAGGAAAGTACAATACCTGGAGCATCTTGGGCGTTACAAAGGTCCGTGTCACAGCAGAAAAAAGACATATTTGGAATGCTGATGTTTGTGTAACCACTACAGGCATATGGAAAACAACTTTTAACCTTCACTTTTGTGGTGGTGTCTCCTAAAAAACATCAATTATACAGGAATGACAACTGCTCATAATTTTAATGGTGAATTTATTTATAAATATGTCAAAATAGATTTAAAAACATCTTTCTAATTACAACTGCAAAGCAGAAGAGAAAAGACAACATTTGTAATATGAAATGATCGCTAAGGCCACTAGTGAAGCACTTAAATTTTTTCTGATGCATTTTTCTGATTTCAAATATTTTTCATTACTAATTATATTATTACCATAACTTTCTGAGTGAAAATTAATTAAGTAGCAGGAATCTGATTGCAATCATAAATCTTATGTATTTAAATATACTCCATATATTTCCACTGTTGCTGCACCCCCATCATTTAAATATAACAGTAAGTTTCAGTTAATCACACTGGACTTACCATATTGTGTTACAGTTGTTGAACTGAAGCATGCGTGAGGTTCAGGACATGCTCTCACATTTTGATCCACACAAGACAAACCTGCACACTCATAACAGTCGAGAGAGTGTCCTTCAGTAATAAAAGAGAGACATAGTGAGAGAGAAATCCAATTATTTATGTTCGCATAAAATAGAAATTAAAGTGATTTGTCTTTTTACCTGCAGCGAAAAAAATGAACAGAAGAAAAGCTGAGAATTGTACATCCATCTTTGAGACAAATTAAATAATGTGTTTCAGTGCTCATTTTATATCCTAGAAAAAGGGTCGGCCTTCATGAGATAATGACAGCTTCAGGAAGTAGAAATTAGGAATCAGGAAATAAGTATTTTTAAGGAACAAATAGAGTAGGTGTAATTAAGTTGGTTTGTTAACACACATGCGTATTAGATTGATGACATGTTTCTGCTTAACATGATTTTTATTTCATTTAAATATTTATATTTCATTTAAATAGTGTAATAAAGTATGCCCAATGCATTTTTTTTTGTAGAAACTGCATATCAGGATAAACAAAAAATAATCCTCTGTTATTTAAAAATTTTCTTTATATGTTGTATGTCACAAGTGCTATTTTTTCCCCCACAGATATTTCTTTTTTTTTTACAACACACAGGTCTATTTAAAAGTGGACACTTTAAATATGAAAGATCTAATGATTTGTAGGAAGTAGCAATACTTCCTACAAGCGATTATGAAACTCAGGGAAATAGAAGCAGGAGTGGCATTTCTCAGCATTCTTTGTTTGAATTTTAAATTCATTTCTCATAGAAAATAATTTGCTTGGATGTTGGATTATCCTGTTTCTTGTTCAATAATATATAATTTTAGACATTTTTATGTTCAGTTTTCTCCATGTCACATCTGTTTTAGGTTTTTTGTTCATGTTTTCATGTCTTTTATTTTGAAGTTTGTCATTGTCACGTGTCCTGATTTGTCTTGTGATTCTCTGTTATCCTGTTTCCATACTTTCTTGTCTAACTTTGTTTTAAGTGATGAGTTTGCATCGTACAGAGTGTCATATTGTAGAATTTGTAGAGCTGCTGGATTCAGTGCAGCAGGATGAAGGAGAGCAGAGAACAGCAGAGGAACAGGAAGCTCTGAGTGACGCCCTGTGCACCGTTACACAGGTTCCCTGAACAACACGAGATGCCCTGAACATCTCTACTGATGTTGCAGCATCACAAATAGATTTAGAAACACATCCTTTTACAACCACTGACTGGCCTTTGAAAGTCCCTGATGAAAAGAAAGAAAACACAGGTTTAGTCTAAGCTTTACTGGTCTATATGGTATGTATTAAACGTTTAAAGGGTTACTCCACCCCAAAATGAAAATTTTGTCATTACTCACTTTACCCCCATGTCGTTCCAAACCCGTAAAAGCTTTGTTCGTCTTCGGAACACAATTTAAGATATTTTGGATGAAAACCAGGAGGCTTGTGACTCTGTTTTCGTTCAAATCAAAGCATAAATAAACGTAGAAAACGTATCCGTGTGGTGCGGCTGACACAGACAAGTAGAACAGTATATGCAGTTTACGTTCAGTGAATACTCTCCAAAATGGCGCTACGGTGGAGACGAATTGTTGGAGACGAATTGTTGAATAAAGTCGTTATTTTTGCATAGAATAGTTTCACTTTTATTATAGCCTGTACTGAATCTACTGTAGGCTCCTTGAAACTTTGCTCAGTGTATTGTGGAGGATTACCCTCTTACTTCGACTTAACTGAAAAGTAATAAATAAATAAATAATGAATACATTGAACTCTTGAAGATTCACTCGGTTGATTTAGACAGTCAAAATGGTTTCAGCAAATCATTTAGGTGATTTGAGAAGCTCGTTTCCAAAAATATGTTGACACCCTTTTAATGCTTTTGGCCATTTCAGTAATTCAAGTGTGATGGCAAGAGCCACGTTTAAATGGACACTTTTTGTTTCAATCGGAATGAAATCATACTGTTTTTACATGAACTCTAAATAAAGCGATCGGGTTGATGTGCGCGTTTATATGTCACAAGATTCAAATCGGATTTAATCTTTTGACATGCACACAGTAACTCAAGAATTGTACAGTTTCCCGCTGTTTTTGCACACTAACCATCCGTCTTTTCTTTGTTTTAAAAAGCAGAGTTAATATGTATCTATTTCGGGTCCTAGTTAGGAGACGACAAGCACACGTCTGCAGATGAGATTACAAAGCAACGCTTGTGGGACATCGGCTCGTTCTGTGCGTCATGTGTTATTATTACGCCATTTCTACGGCACTGCACATGCGCAAAACTTTCAGCCGGCATTTTGGACGCTGTGTATTTTTACTATAGTCAGTATGACAGAAACCAAAGGATGGGTTTAATGGTGCAAAAATCCTCTTGAGGAAAATGTGATATAAATCTTAATATATATAATTTTTTGTCCTGGTAAAATGTGTTTTTTTCTTTAATAGGTAGAGCAACATAATTTGTGTGAAAAACAGTGGAAGATTAAAAGTAAAGCAGCTAGATCAACCTTTACACTGTGTTTATATAATATCAATACTGATACAAAATATAACCATGCAAATACATACTGTATTGGTAAAAAAAATTAATTTCATTATGAATTATAAAAATGACTGATTAATTGTGATTCATTGCATTTTTTATATAGTAATGTAGGACATACAGAGTGTAGTCTGAGGCAGAAGTTGATTAAATAAGTAGTTTTATTTTAAACAAAGAAAATATATGTGTAGAGCACAATGAGAAAGGTTGCATGGTGACGACATTGTGCACCAGCAACCCCTAATGACATGAGGCTCATGTAGCCTTGAGTTACAGATTTATCACCTTTACCCTCTTCACCTCAAGAGCATAGATACATATTAAAGGGGACATCGGATGCAAAATTTATATTATATGGTGTTTGCATATAAATGTGTCTTAGCAGTGTGTGGACACAACCACGAGCTCAAGCTCAAGCTTGCGGTGCGAAACAGGCGTAGAGTCTTCATTCTCTCCCAACATTAGAGCCACTGAGGATTAGTTTTGTTTTTGATGGGAAAAAAAAGAAGAAGAAGAGAGAGGTGGAGTGAGCAGTAGCTCATTATCATTTAAACAGATCAAGCACCGAAATAGGTCACTGTGAACGGAGCTCATTTGGACAAGGTAAAAAGGACCATTGAGGAATTTTAACCAAAGTATGTTATAGACATTTCATGAAGACCCTAAAGAATCATACCAACTTGGGCATCTGATGTCCTCTTTAAACAAAGAATTTACCAATATAGCAAAATAGGCCTACATAAAACTGCAAAGGTGTTATTGTGGTACAGACATCTGCTATCACAGATGGATTTAGTGGAACATCCTTCTGCAGTTTCTGACAGGAATGAGTTGAGTAAATATTCAGTGAATCTAAAGTAATTCATTTTCAATATGTTAATATTGTGTAGACAATATATATACAGTATATCTCAATTATCAGATTTTGAATATCTTGTTAAATTCTTCACACCAAATCAAAGATAGTGCAGAGGTAATACAAGCTATATGTTTGTAAAGCACACAATATTGTGTCTTTGCTGCTGCTGTAGAATGTGTAGAGCTGCTGGATTCAGTGCAGCAGGATGAAGGAGAGCAGAGAACAGCAGAGGAACAGGAAGCTCTGAGTGACGCTCTTAGCACCGTTACACAGGTTCCCCGAACAACATGAGACACTTCCTACACTAGGAATCAATGTTGTGGCATCACAAAGTGATTTAGAGACACAGCCTTTAAAAACCTGTGACTGGACTCCAATAGTCACTGATGAAAAGATTGAAGAAGAAAACCGTTTGAGTCAGAGACAAGTTGGCCACTGGTATACATGATCTGTATCAAATGTTTAAATAACAGAGAGAAAGATAATGAACCTTCTTTCTTTTCCAGATTCTCACCTGTTGCATTAAAGCAGCGGTCTTCACTCCCTGAACAGCTCACTGTGTTTGAGCAGCTCTGTCCATCACATGAGAAACACGTCTTTCCATTGGGAGCGTTAGTGCTGGGATCTACAGGAGGGAAAATAGATATGCTTTCTTTACATGGTCCTGGTCTTACTGTGCACACAATATTATAGGTGCTCATTGTACCAAAGATAAAACATTTTGTCTTCTCGATCTTTCGCAAAAAAAAAAAGTAACAATTCGCTCTGCCTGTATAAGCAACATTTGTTTTCGGCTGACATCACATTCCTGATAGAAAATAAAATTACATCCTTCTTTTTTTTTCTTGTTAAATGTTCTATAAACTGCTCTATTACAATACCTACAATACCTGGAGCATCTTGGACGTTACAGAGATCAGTGTTACAGCACAGAGAAGAGCCTTTTCCAATGCCAAGGTTGATGGATCCACTTGGACAGACAGCTGGAGCACAACTTTTAACCTTCACTGTAGTACTGTTGACTGAAAACACACGAGTGATACAGGAATGAGCAGCTCAACTGAACAATATTTTGATGGAAAATTTATTTATAAATATGTCAACACAGAAAGCATGTCCAATAGTGTATCAGACGTACAAACTTTGCAATATTAAATTATCTCTAATATTTATTAGAGATCTAAGAATGAGGTCCAAAGGTGTAAGACCACTAGGAAAAAATGTTTTAAATTTAGTGTTTTTCTCATTTCACACATTCTTAAATTTCAAATTGTATTATCATTATGATTTCAGTAATCTATATAGAACATTCTATGTGTGCAATTATAAATTCTGTCCAGAAAAGTACCGGTAGTTCTGACAGTCAATTATAATAGTACCTTTCAATCCATCATACTGGACTTACCAGTAACTGTTGCGCTGAAGCAGTTGGTAAATCCAGTAAAACACTGACTTGTCTGGGTACAAGAGCCCGACAGACTTGTGCAGTCATAACAGCTGAGAGAGTGTCCTTTAGTAATTAAAAAGACAGAGGTGTTAAGTGAGAGACATCTTATTTGTACCCAGTAACATTACAGAAGCGATTTGTATTTTGTACCTGCAGTGAAAAGAATAAACAGAAGAAAAACTGAGATTTGCAGATCCATCTTTGATCAGGAGGTGAATGAGATAATGTGCCTGTTTCAGCACTTATTTTATA
>NW_015555881.1:852532-856121 GCF_001515605.1 Sinocyclocheilus anshuiensis
TCTCATAATAATGTCATTTCAAACCTGTGTGACTTACATTCTTCTGTGTTCCATACACTGAAAGAATAAAGCGGTTTACTGTTGTTCATACAGGTCAAACTAGTTTTGTTTTTAGTTTTGTTTTTTCACAAATAAGAGTTTAATTTAATCGTGTTTGCTCAATTGTGAATGACTACAGCTCTACATACAGTAAGAATGCTTAAGGTATGACCAACCTTAATATGGAACATTATTGAGAAACCAGGCTAGGAATAGTTCTCATTCTATTTCACGCAAAGTGTTTGTCTTGAAATGTTAACCAAACCCATTAAATGAAAATTAGAAGGGAATTAGAATTTAGTAGGAATTTCACATCACAGGTGTTTCAAAAATCATTAATTGCCATTTAATTTTTTTATTAAAGTTAATCCACATGCAAACTCAAATAAAATCTGACACAAGACCAAAAAACAAATCAGTCGTCACTTTAGAGTAAGCCTACTATAAAATTGATAACATTTTTGAGCACTTGACTACAGTGTGTAAACTAACATCACTCTTGTGAAAAAATAAGTACACTTTAGCATAATTTTAAAAAGAGTACTTATTATGTAAATAACATCATTTAAAAATAATGTACTTAAGTACAAACTGAATGTAATTTTTTTTTTGGACACTTAGTTGCATGTTACTTGGAATTAAATGAAAATGAATGATTGTTTACGTTAAACTTTATAGTGTTTTTTAATTGCCATTTAATTTTTTTATTAAAGTTAATCCACATGCAAACTCAAATAAAATCTGACACAAGACCAACAAACAAAACAAAAAACAAATCAGTCGTCACTTTAGAGTAAGTCTACTATAAAATTGATAACATTTTTGAGCACTTGACTACAGTGTGTAAACTAACATCACTCTTGTGAAAAAATAAGTACACTTTAGCATAATTTTAAAAAGAGTACTTATTATGTAAATAACATTTAAAAATAATGTACTTAAGTACAAACTGAATGTAATTTTTTTTTTGGACACTTAGTTGCATGTTACTTGGAATTAAATGAAAATGAATGATTGTTTACGTTAAACTTTATAGTGTTTTTCGACCCACTTAAGAGGAACTTAAGTACGTCTTATATGTAATTTCATAATTACTTCTATTGTCATTTAAATATGCGGAATGTAGTGCAAATATATTATTTTCTTTAGATGTGTTATGACCCACTTAAGAGGAACTTACAGTAAGTACGTCTTATATGTAATTTCATAATTACTTCTATTGTCATTTAAATATGCGGAATGTAGTGCAAATATATTATTTTCTTTAGATGTGTTAAACCATTGCAAGAAATAATGCCATTAATAGTACATCTCCCAAATATGTGCTTAAGTGACTTTGAATAAACAATGATTGTAAAAGTACTCTGTACACAGATGTGAAATACAGTACATTACAAATGCATTAAACGCATACTGTACTTCTCTCATAAATGCTACTGTCAATAATGTAATGTAGGAAATTGACATTCTTGTAGATCAATTTTTAAAAAAGTGCTGCTGAGGTTGTATAAGTTTCTCACTCACAAACTTAAAAGAACTAAAGTGTTTTATTATTATGTTTGTTGTTGTTATTATTAATATTATTGTTTTGTAGACATACAAAAGTGGTATACTCAGGGTTTACTGCATAAAATTGTATTGATGTTTAGAAGAATTAGTTTTTTTAAATTTCAATGGGATGCCATTCCAAACTTGCATGACTTACTGTCTTTAGCGTTTCATTCATGGAAAGATGTTCATACAGGTCAAACTCGTTTAGTTTTGTTTTTGTCTTCATGAGTGAGAGGTTAATTTAATTGCATTTTTGCTAAATCTTGTCAGTTAAACTTTAGCTCTACATACAGTATGAATGCTTAAGGCATGACTGACATTAAAATAGAACATTATTGAGAAACCAGGCCAAGAATACTTTCATTTTCTATTTCTTCAAAGACTGTTTGTAATTGTGCAACTGTAACCAAACACATTTAAAACTTAAAACAACTTAAAAATTTAAAATTTAAAACAGTATGACCTAACAAACACTGGGTGTTTTTTTCAAATTCTGAACTGTCATTTAAAGATTTAATTAAAATTTTACTCCACACACAAACTCAAATAAAATCTGACACAAGACCAAAGAACAAATCAGACTGCCACTTAGGAGCAAGCTTGCTATCAAACTGATCAAATTCTTGAGCACTTCACTAAAATATAAACTAACATCAACCTCCTGGAAAAAAGGTCACTGACAATTTTAAAAAGAGTACTGAAATATACTTTAAAATAATATTAAATGTGAACTTAATATAATGTTTTTGTATGCTTATTGCATGTTGATTGCAAATAATGAAACTGTATAATAGTTTACATTTATATTAAATGCAATTTGACCCACGTAAGTACTTAAGTACATGTTTATAAGCAATGTCATAATTAATTCTGTAGTTACTGCTGATGAATGTACCATCTCTGATGAAATCGTCCGTATTTTCTCTGCATTAGTGCTGTTTTGAACTTATTACTTATTACTAATGCATTCCCTTACTGGATTCTTGAACTTTCCAAGAAGTTTACTGGTATCAAATGGACCTCCTGGGTAGTGTGCTTTATAGTGTCATTTCTAATCACTCACTGACACTGATGCTTTACAACAGGTGTAACACGTCAGAAGTGCCGCGGTACGCACAAAAGAGTGCCAGTATAGAGAGTTACTGCTGCTGATTGGTTATGTACTTGCTCAATGATTGATTTTGGATCTTTTTTTGTTTTGTTTTGTTTTTTTTTAAGTTACGGAGAGCAGGGACATGTGACCAAAAAATTACCTGTATAACTTATTTTACTTTTGTAGATCACAATTATGAACAATGAGTTTGGGCGGGAGTTTGATACCGCGGCTCCACCTCACGACACTACTGCGCAGACTCGGGCTCCAAACGAAACTCTACTGCGCAGACTCTGGCTACAAATTACGTAATTTATTCAAGATGGCAGCGGCCATACTGAGATGCTTTGGCTTCCCTTTTCTATAGTGGAAGGAATAGGAGACGCGTCGTCCATCTTTTTTTACAGTCTATGTTTACAACAGCTTTGAACGTGGCTCAGCCAATCAGAATCAAGGACCGTAACTATCCGTTTTATAAATCCTGGTTTATAACTGTGAATCCCGTTTCCTTCAGTTGTTCAGCTTTTTTAAAAATGTATTTATTTTTTGCAGTTTCCATTTTAGTGATAAACCGTCACATTATTCTGTCTGATTACATTTCTATAGTTCTGCAATATGACACAGGTGAGTTTTTACAACCAGTAACATTTTTTTTTTACATACAAATGCAGTCAATAGATTATTAAAGGGGTCATATGACGTTGCTAAAAAGAACATTATGTTGTGTATTTGGTGTAATGCAATGTGTTTATGCGTTTTAAGGTTAAAAAAACACATTATTTTCCACATAATGTACATTGTTACTCCTCTATGCCCCGCCTTTCTGAAACGTGTCGATTTTTACAAAGCTCATCGTTCTGAAAAGCGAGGTGTGCTGTGATTGGCCAGCTATCTAGTGCGTTGTGA
>NW_015555881.1:856174-856378 GCF_001515605.1 Sinocyclocheilus anshuiensis
AGTCGACAAAGGAGTGGCCGGCGGGCTTGCGGCAACCACATGTGACGACCCCAGGCTGGACTCCGCTTTGTCAACGGTGAAAGCCGATACAGCGATCCACACCGCGAAGTTGATGTATTTCCTCAGCGACCAGCAGGGATCAGCTCTAGGCATGACGAAGCGGATATCGTCCTCTTTTGGAAGGCCAAACAAAGTAGTTTCGCT
>NW_015555881.1:858033-859870 GCF_001515605.1 Sinocyclocheilus anshuiensis
CTTTATGCACCAAGAGCTTGTAACACTCCAAAGAGAAAGGAAAAATTGAAATGGCATCATATGACCCCTTTAATACAACGACAACATGTTAATGCAACTAAACCCCAAATTAATTTTGCATTGAGCTGTAGCCTCCAGTTCGTGCTTGTTGTAAGCAAATGTAAAGGTCAACAAGATAGTTCTATAGTTTCAAAAGGAAATAAAGAACTTACAACTAAAGAGTTGACTAATGTTCACTTAGGCTATAACAAAACTTGTTTTATAAGATGGACACAGAAAAGCTTTTACAATTTATTTCAAAAGTAAATTTAAAATATATTTTATAGAAATGTATGTGTAATTCTTTGTTTTATAATTGTTTTTATTAATTTATGTTAATTCTTTGTTTTATAATTGTTTTTATTAATTTATGTTTATTGTATTTGTATTTTGTGTTCAATTATATTTTTAATGTATAATCTTTGCCATGAAATAGCCTGTGAAGCTGATGTGACAATAAATTTAAATTAACTGTTAACTTAGGCTATAACATGCAACATGCTCAAAGGTCCAATCGAATGGCTGTCACTCATCTTTCAAGGGGTGTCATTATTATTATTATTATTAATTTGTTAACTTAAAGGTTCTTAAAAGCCGTGGATCAGTCTTTTTCTGTATAATTTTCGTGAAAATAAGATACTGGATGTAACAAAGTTCATAGTCACGGGAAGGAGGTGGGAACCGGCGAACATTTAAACAAAACTTTAATAATAAAATAAACACAAAATAGCGCGACAGCTCCTCGCGCACAAACAGAACCAAAACACAAAATAAAGTCCAGACCTGGTCCTCTCTCGTCCCTCCTCCTTTTATCCTTCCGGAGCTCCTCCGTGGGACTCGAGACCGGTGAGTGGCGCAGGTGTCGCGTATTAGCATTTACTCCACCGGCCTCTCTCCGTTCCCACGGCTCTTGGCCCTGCCCCTCTCGTCACATACCCCCATCGCCCCTCGCAGGCCGCGGGGTACTCACGAGACTGCGCTCTATCCCCCCCCCCCGGCGGAGCCGATCACGGTGGTTGCGGCGTACCTGGGGGTAAGGACAGACAGACGAGGTGAGAGAAAAGGAGACAGAAGGATGAGGAGAGACAGATACGAGAGAGGGGAGAGAGGAAAAATAAATAAATCTTGTTCCGGTTCCCATACACACTGCCGCTCGGCCCTCCACCAGCTGGGTAAACTCTTCCGGATGCCAGGCGGCAGCACTGGACAGCCCTCGGTGGACGGCCCGACACTCCTCCGCCGCCCGGTGGACGGCGACGGCTCCTCCGGATTCGGGCAGCCGGCAGGAGTCCCCCATTCCCTGCTCCTCCCCATCATGGTGGATGGTAGCAGGCTCCGGCCTCAGGCGAATGGCGGCGACTCCTCTGCTCCCTCACGGACTGCAGCCGTCCCTCCACAGCCCAGGCGGCCGCCGGCAGGAGCCCCCCATTCCCTGCTCCTCCCCATCATGGTGGATGGTAGCAGGCTCCGGCCTCAGGCGAATGGCGGCGACTCCTCTGCTCCCTCACGGACTGCAGCCGTCCCTCCACAGCCCAGGCGGCCGGTCATGACACCTGTCATGAGAAATCGAGTCCCCCCTCGAATTCGGGTCCACTTAGGACCCCGAGTGACCCCATTGGCTCAACGAACGTTTAATGGGTATTATTTTTAGCGCCTGATTACAGTTCCTGCAAAATCACGCTTTGATTTATGTCGTTTGAACTTCGTTATAATGACCATTAATGTCTTTTAAAGGGGTCATATGATGCTTTTTTAAAGATCATTATTTTGTGTATTTGGTGTAACAGAATATGTTGAC
>NW_015555881.1:859939-860514 GCF_001515605.1 Sinocyclocheilus anshuiensis
TAACTTTGATAAAGAATATCTCTTTGGTTTTGAGACTTTAGTCTTTGCAACTTCAGGGATCTTATCTATGCACAATCAACTTGTAACACTCCAAAGAGAAAGGAAAACTTGAAATCACATCATATGACCCCTTTAAATTACATGTTTCATACACTAGTATTCGAAGCTATAGGTTGTGAAATCAAACATTTCGTTTTTATTTGTTTTTTTTGGTTAGCTCATGTACTAGCATAGCATACAGCTACCGGATTAGCCTGCTAGGTTAGCTTATACACCACGCATTTGCACTTACCATACATATATTCACAACGAAATAGTAACATAAGTGTTGACTTTTGATCAGGCATTTAAAACAGCTACCGCCTTGGTCCTAAGCGGACCCGATTTCGAGGGGGGACTCGATTTCTCATGACACCGGCGCTGACCCAGATCCGGTGTGATGACGTCATTACGCCGGATCTGGGTCAGTGCCGCCACACGCTCGCGTCATGATACAGTCCTGAACGCGCGTCCACAAGTGACGCAGTAGAGACGAAAATGTGGAATAAAGTCGTTATTTTTGTTTTCTTTGTGCA
>NW_015555881.1:860602-862305 GCF_001515605.1 Sinocyclocheilus anshuiensis
ATCTCGCGCGCTCTCTCTCTCGCTCTCTCGTGCTCTCTCTCTCTCTCTCTCTCGCGCCCTCTCTCTCTCTCTCTCTCTCTCCACATAGTGAGGTAGATATGTGGGGGCGTGTTAGAACGAGGAGTTTTAGGGGGGCGTGGCAGAGTCTTAACTTTGATAAAGAATATCTCTTTGGTTTTGAGACTTTAGTCTTTGTTATTTCAGGGATCTTATCTATGCACAATCAGCTTGTAACACTCCAAAGAGAAAGGAAAACTTGAAATCGCATCAATGTCTTTTAAATGACATGTTTCATACACTAGTATCCGAAGCTATAGGTTGTGAAATCAAACATTTTAGTTTTTATTTTTATTTTATTTTTTGGTTAGCTCACGTAACGTTAATAGCATAGCATACAGCTACCCGATTAGCCTGCTAGGTTAGCTTATACACCACGCATTTGCACTTACCATACATATATTCACAACGAAATAGTAACATAAGTGTTGACTTTTGATCAGTCATTTAAAACAGCTACCGCCTTGGTCCTAAGCGGATCCAATTTCGAGGGGGGACTCGATTTCTCATGACACCGGCAGCGAGTTCGTCCGCCCCCCACGGCAACTCACTCCAGCCCACCGCCTCGAGCCTCCATGGCGGCAGACTGCTCCGCCATGCTCGATGGCACCGCGGACTCACCACAGCGGCGAGGGATCTCTGGCAGCGTGTCCCTCCTTCCTCCCGGGTTTCGGCACCAATGTAACAGTTCGTAGTTCCGGAAGGAGGAGGCGGGAACCGGCGAACATTTTAACACTAATAAAATAAACCAACACAAAATTAAAGGAAAGCGGCAGCCCCCCGGGGACGACTGCCGCACACAAAACACAAAATAAAATCCAGGCCTGGTCCTCTCTCGTCACTCCTCCTTTTATCCTTCCGGAGCTCCTCCGTGGGACTCGAGACCGGTGAGTGGCGCAGGTGTCGCGCATTAGCATTTACTCCACCGGCCTCGCTCCATTCCCCGCCCCTCGTCACACTGGATTAACGCGAATCCTGCTATTATACCACTCTTGTCTATTAGATGTCACTCTCGTATCTCCCTTTTTACTGCGAGTATATAACACAAAATAAATGTAAATGCTCATCAGAAGTTTGAAAAATACAGTGAAACTTACTGAAATATATAATTTCTCGTGTAATCACCCAGGCATGTGTCAATCTCGGAAAGACGTCAGTAAAACAGCATGCATGTGTGAACTTTACATTTACCTTATAAGAATAAATAAATAAATAAATAAATACTTAGTGGAGTGCATAGCCAAAAATGTCATTATATTTTTCTTAAATGTTTGTGTAGCTACAGCTATCTAGTTTGCTTGAGTATTGATTACCGTATTAGACCTATATCTGAAAATAAATTTGAACTTGATAGTTTGATAGTAACACACCCTGCAGGCCTATATTTTACATCATAAGAGATGATTTCCTCAAGAAAATTGACCTGTACCTGAAATATTTCCAAATGTGCTGATCAATGAGTGCTACAGTCTACGGTGCTACACTCAGGGCCGTTTCTAGCCAATTTGACGCCCTAGGCGAAATCCCTATTGCCCCCCCCACATTTTGTATGAAAACAGTTGTTTTCACAAAAAAACTGAAATGTTTGGAAACATGAAGACATTAAACATACGATTGCGACAATATATGGTTTATTTGTGTTTGTC
>NW_015555881.1:863046-870613 GCF_001515605.1 Sinocyclocheilus anshuiensis
ATGTCTTTATCATCACTTTTGATCAATTTAAAGCATCCTTGCTAAATAAAAGTGTTAATTTCTATAATTTATTTTCTAAAAAAATAAAAATTATACTGACTCTAAGCTTTTGAATGGTATAGTTATGGTAATGTTACAAAAGCTTTTTATTTCACATAAATGCTCAACTGTTTTAAATATTGATAATAATAATAATAATTAAAAAAAGGTTTCTTGAGCAGCAAACCAGCATATTAGAATGATTTCTGAAGGATGTGACACTGAAGACTGGAGTAATGATGCCTGTAAAACTTAAGAGGTGAAATTTTTCCTTTTTTGAATAATTAAATAATGAGCATATTGTTTATTCTCAACATGATAATAAAAAAAAATAAAAAATACATTGCACTTTCTTTTTACAGGATGAACCTTTAAATATGAACCCAAAACATAAAAAAATGACAAGATTTCCCGTATACTTTTCAGTTCATCACATGAAAACACCAAAGAAAATATGAACTGTATTTTTGTTCATCAACACGGTGTCTTTGCTGCTGCTGTAGAAAGTGAAGAGCTGCTGGATTCAGTGCAGCAGGATGAAGGAGAGCAGAGAACAGCAGAGGAACAGGAAGCTCTGAGTGACACTCTGAGCACTGTTACACAGGTTCCCTGAACAGCATGAGATGTCCTGAACATTAGGAACCGATTTTGTGGCATTACAAATGGCTTTAGAGACACAGCCTTTCACACCCAGTGACTGGCCTCCGAAACTGCCTGATGAAGCGAAAGAAAAGAAAGGTTAGTCTGAGCTTTACTGGTATATGGGATCGGTTTCAAACGCCCAAACATAACAGAAATAAAAATGACTAATCTTCTTTCTTTAGCAGATTCTCACCTGTTGCTGTAATGCAGCGGTCTTCACTCCCTGAACAGGTCACTGTGTTTGAGCAGCTCTTCCCAACACAAGAGTAACATTTCATTCCATTGGAGTTGGAATCTACAAGAGAAAAAACAACAACATGTTTTTTTATTTTCTGTACAAAATATATCTAATGAAACAACAGCCTATATTGATTATCCATTCAATCAATTCCCAATAGAATATCTGACTCTGCATTTTACATGATTATAGAAGTCCAATCACAACACTCACTGTACTCTCCCAGCTTTTATAGTTGCAGAGACCCGTCTCTTATATCAAACGTTACTCAAGGTCTGCACTCTAAAATTCTCTTTATTATAACAGGAGATATAAAAACAGATGACAAACGTTTCGCTTGCTGCCTTTGTCAGTGTGACTAGTTCTCAGTAACTCAATGATTATATAAAGACCAATGAAGACTAACAGGTGGTAGTAATTATATGATTTTGTACGGTTCTTAAATTCAAGATTAGATTCTATTACATTTTCAGTTGAGAATAATGTATCCTCTATTCGTTTTCTAGATGTGTTAATATCAAAAATCAATAACAATATCTCCACCACGGTGTTCCGTAAACCAACAGAAAAAAAAAAAAAAAAAAAAACATTACTATCTGCTGATAGTCATTAAGCCAACTCTATAGACCGAGACGTATTTGTGATTCAGAAGAGGAATTTGAGAAAGTCTAAAATTTTGAAGAATCGTTTTTGTTCAAGAGGATATCCACAAACTTGGTTTCATTCAGCAGTTGAAAAAATAAAATCTGAGAGATTTCAGTTATTGAATTATCAAAAAAACAAAAACAAAAACATAAGAAACCATTTTCAGTAAATTATATTCTAACTAAAACAAAACACAAAAAAAAAAAAAAAAAAAAAAAACCCGATAAAAAAAAAGCTAATTCTAACAGGAAAACGGCAGATTCATCTCATCGGGCATCAAAAACAACCACTGGAAACAGGAGTTAAGGGAAAATATAATGAACACAGGAGGGTTAATAAACACAAAAAAAAAAAAAAAAAAAAATCAGATTAAATCCATTGTGAAACAAATATTGGTTTATCTTAGTTTCGGATCCTTCTTTAAAAGATGTTTTCAAACAACCTCCGATGTTTACTTATAAAAGATCTCAAAACTTGGCAAACATGCTAGTCAGATCAGATTGTGATGACAATAAAGCATACATACAAGGTTGTTTTCAATGTCGAAATTGTACTGTACATCATGTTCTTCAAAACAACAACGCAAAGATTTTACGCGTTTTTTGACAAAAAGTATACCATATCAAATTTTGTATTACATGTTCTACAAAAAATATAATATACTTACTTCAATGTCTATGTCCATTGATGCATGTTGGAAAAACATCAAGGCCACTGACAATTAGAATTAGTGAACACAAATCAGCCATTCGTAGACGTGATGTTACTTCTCCAGTTGCCAGACACTTTATTGATTATAATCAATAGTATTGAACAACTGAAATGTATAGGGATTGAGAAAGTAATGAATCTTCGCCGGGGTTGAGAAAAGCCTCTTACAAAGAGAGGCATCTTGGTCGTTTTATTTAAAAACCATGTCACCTTTGGGGTTAAACAAAGATTTTGACCTTTCATGTTTCTTGTAAGCTTTGTGTGTGTGTGTGTGTGTGTGTGTGAGGGATTGCAATGTGAATGAACGGCATGTTTTGCCTGATGTGTTATTGTTTCCATTGAATTTTGTTGAATTTTCTGCTGTTGTAGATGGAACTGATCTGGAGTCTGTGAATTTAGAAATGTAATTACTATCACCTGTTAGTCTTCATTGGTCTTAATATAATCACTGAGTTGCTGAGAACTTGTCACACTGACAAAGGCAGCAAGCGAAACGTTTGTCATCTGTTTTTATATCTCCTGCTATAATACAGAGAATTTTAGAGTGCAGACCTTGAGTAATGCATGATTATAGAAGTAAAATGAGCGTTGATTGGATTATTTGCACATGATCATTAAGGTATTATACCTGGAGCATCCTGGGCGTTACAACGGTCAGTATCACAGCAGAAAGAAGACATCTTTGCACTGCCAAAGTTGTAGGATGCGGTTTGACAGTCATTTGGTAAAGCACAACCTTTAACCTTAACTGTAGGACTACTGTCACCTACAAAAAATGAATGATACTGGTATGACAAGTTCAAATGCACAGCAGAAATCTAATCTGCATATTCTATTTAAATGTATGCATTTGCACAAATATAACAGTAAATCTCAATTCATCACACTGGACTTACCTATTTGTGTCACCGCTGTTAAACTCATACACTTGGAAGATTCAGCTTCACAAGTGATCTCCTTTTGATCCGCACAAGAACCCGTCAGACCCTTACACTCATAACATCTGAGAGAGTGTCCTTTAGTAATAAAACAGAGAGATGGTGAGAGAGAGAGATCCTGTATTTGTACCTATTAAAAACAAACACTATTTATCTTTGTACCTCCAGTGAAAAGAATGAGCAAAAGAAAAACTGAGACTTGCAGATCCATCTTTGTTCAGGAGGTGAATGAGATAATGTGTTTCAGTGCCGATTTTATATCCTAGAAAAAGGGGCGGGGCTTTGTGAAATAATGGCAGGTTAACAGAAAGATATAAAACCAGTAAATATGTTAAATTTTAAGGAGTGTGTATAGTAGGTTTACTTCTGTCAATCTATTAACAATAATTACAAGACCTTAGAAAAAGGACTGGATTTATCAGATTGAGTCAGCTCTGAAATGTGAAGAATTGGGTTTAAAAAATGCCAGATACACTAAATCTTCCTCTTTCTGGAGAGTTTCCCAAAAGCGAGTTTGGAATAATTACATTTTTGAATGTTTTTGAAAGAAGTCTCTTATGCTCACCAATAATGCTTGTATTTGATCAAGAATCCTGAAAAAAAAAAGCATTATTATATGGTGTTTTGGTGCTCAAGAAACATGTATTATTAACATCAATGTAGAAAAAAGTTTTTTTTCTGGAAACTTTTACACCCAATACATTTTTTAAGGATATTTGTTGAATAGAAAATTCAAACAAACAGCATTTATGTGAAAATAGAAAATCTTATAAATGTCTTTTACTGTCACTTTTGAACAATTTAATGCTTTAATCCAATTAAATCCTTGCAGAGTAAAATAATTTATTAAAATTTGTTTGTTTTTTTTAATCTTACCCCAAATTGTTGAATGGTAGTGCATCACGGTTTCCACGAAAATATGAAGCAGCACAACCATTTTCAACATTGATAATAATAAGAAATCTTTTCTATGTAAATCAGCATATTACACTGATTTCTAAAGTATCATGTGACACTGCAGACAGGAGTAATAATGCTGAAAATTCAGCTGGAGGGCCACTGTCCAGCTTCAACCCTAATTAAACTCACCTGAACCAGCTAATCAGGTTTTCAGGATTAATTACTGCAAGCTTCCAGGAAGGTGTGTTTGGGCAGGACGGATGTGACTCCTATGCAATATACATACAGTATCCCTATTATGACTCATTAATACAACAGAAACTATATGTAAGAATAATATATTATACACAATTTACATGTTAACCAAAATAGAAACCTTTCTGAAATGACTATTTCCTTTTCGTCAGATATTCCGTACCAGAAGAAAGACAGCCGGGATTGCATTGATGAGGGCGAGTAAATGAATGTTCACTTTTGGGTGAACTATAACTTTAACCACAAACGGATGCTCAAAGTTTTGAATTAGCCGCACCACATTAGATTATGTTTTTATGGAGCCCCTAAAGGGACATGGTGGTGGGAAAAAAATTCGGGGTGGGAGGAAAAATTTTTTTTGCGTTCCCTCGAGAAACTTTGCGTTCCCTCGCAAAACGCAAATATCTTTGCGAGAGAACGCAAAAAATCTGACAAATATTTTTTCCTCCCACCCCAAATTTTTTCACTCAATCTGATTTTTTTCCACCACCATGTCCCTTTAGGGGCTCCGTACTACGTACAAAACGCAAATATCTTTTGCGAGGGAACGCAAAATATCTTTGCGAGAGAACGCAAAGTTTCTCGAGGGAACGTAAAAGTTTTGCGAGAGAACACAAAAAAAAAAATTCCTCCCACCCCGAATTTTTTTCCCACCACCATGTCCCTTTAGGGGCTCAGTACAAAAGAGATTTAATTATGGTACATCTTTACAATATAAATCTCTGGACCTGACAGTTAGACTTCAGTTCGCATAGGAATGCTTAAGGTTTGGCCTGGTGGGTATTCAGGAATGAAGGAATGAAAAATAATGGGAATGAAATAAAAACAAATATAAGTTAAGATGAAGGGAAGGTTCCTTGCCCAGAAAATGGTAGGCAAATATGTACTGTAGGAAGGGTGGAGTAAGTTGAGCCACCCTTTTTAATGGAAGAATGCATCATTTTTGTATGTTCAAAAGAAGCATGTCAAATCTTGCTGTTTGTAATTGAAGCATTTTTATGCCACCTTTTTATGATTTACTGTGCATGTGAAGTACATACTTTCCTATCAAATATCATGTTGATGACTTGCCATTAATGAAGCACTTTTCCCAACATGATGGCTTTGAGGAAAGATGCTCGAGTGATTGTACTTGCTTTGGCATTATTATTTCTTTTTAGTATATATCAAAATTTGTATTAAAATGTTTTATATTTTGTATATATAATTATTTATTGTATATATCAAACCTACAAAACACATAGATCTATATAAAAACAGACACTTCAAAATATGAAGGTTCTTACCCATTTGCAGGAAGTAGTAGCATTAATTGGCTTGATTGCTAAACTTGGGGAAGTACAAGCAGGAGTGCCATTTCCTATGTAGCATTCTTTGTGTGATTGTTTAATTAATATATACAATGGTTTACTTGCATGTTATATTGTCCTGGTCCTAGTTCAGTAAAATATTTTGCACTTTATTATTATTATAATTATTGATTACTTAGATCTTATTTACTGAAATGTACAAAAACAAAATGATTGAAACATTAGACTGACAGTTACAGTTATTTCTCAACTGGTTGTGATTCAGTCATCGTGTAAAAGTTTGTGGACACCTCCTTATGATTAATGGGTTTGAAAATCCCAGTGAAAACAAATCTTGCTGTTATGTCATGCAGTCACTTTCTATAGACATTTTGTAACAACTCCCAATATTGGGAGTTGTTACAATTTGAGTAAGGTGCTTTTGAATCAGGTCTTGAAGAGCTTAACGTACCTGCACCAAACCCAGACCTGAACCTCTGACTCTGTAACATGTATTGCAAAACTGTAGAAGAGTGGAACTGTAATAGCAGCAAAGAGAGGATTAACGCCCTATAAACACATGTGGCTTTGAATTCATTTAAACATTAAATGTTCAGCAGGAACATATGAGTGTGATGTTCTGGAGTTCATACGCTTTTGCCCATATAGTGCATTTTTACTATGGTGTCAGTGTGAAGTAATGCATATGAATGTTATGGTATAGATAGTTATGTTTCTGTTGATCAAATATTGACAGAGAAACATTATAGTTAAATAAGTTTGTTTGGATTAAAAATCTAATTCAAGGCAGCTACAGCTACCTTTACCTTAATATCAAGCTATATATATATACTGTATGTATATACGTTTTATAGGACCACATTTTATGTAAAATACATATGAATTATCATGAGATCACGTTGGTCTGACACATGCTGAAAGAATATGGTCTGGGCATATGTTGATTATCAATCAATCCTCACTCAATATGTTTGTGGAATGCAATGAGAAAAAGTCTGTATGCACAAGCAGTGCTCTCTTGTGGCCTTATTGCAAACACAATACGTGTCTTAAGTTTTTCAAGCAATAACATTTTTTCTTTTTACATGCAAATATAAATACAGCACACACATTATAAATAGAAAGACAACATGTTACTACAACAAAAATTGAGATGTGCGAGTAGGTGTTTTGATGTTAGCATGTGCAAAGATCTTAGGCTGTCTGTTTTCACCTGCTGATAAATGATGCTAAATGCAGTTTTCAAATCTATCATACTGCATATACCGATGTGTGTCGCCACTGTTAAACTTTAGTACTTGGAAGCTCCACTGGGATGCCACTTGTTTTTGTACACAAGAACCCATCAGTGTCCTTTAGGATTTGTACCCACCAACAATTCAAATACTATTTGTCTTTGTACTTCCAGTGAAGTAAAGTGAAAAAAAATTGATCAGGTGAATGAAACAACATGCCTGTTGCAGCAGAAATGTCTGTCCGAATGGTTGTCACAAGTAACAGCACATGTTGTAGGCCTATTTCTCATTTGCAAGTTGTTTTGGACAAAAGCGTCCACTAAATTAATAAATGTAAATGTCACTCGCTTGGTTTTTCATAGGGATTATTAATAATAGGGATATTATAATAATAGGGATTCTTTTTTTTTCGTGGATTTTTTTTCGTGGAGTTGTGGATGGGTCTTTTTATTATTTTTGCAAAATACAGTACAGGGGCCCGTTCTTCATACGTCGCTGCTTAGCCTAAATCCGAGATGAAATGTCACATCCAAGATGATATCATCGCGCTAATCAGGATCTGGCTGATTCGGTTCTTCGAACGCTACTGTTGTTGATGATTAGTATGGCTGGATTGAGTTATCTGAGATAACTGCGCGTTCTATGGCCAGCCGT
>NW_015555881.1:871372-887518 GCF_001515605.1 Sinocyclocheilus anshuiensis
CAATGTAGTAATTAGCAATTCATTTAATTTTATATTTGAACAGATTTGTTATGTGACAGCATTAACTGGCTGTGTCTATAGTATTAAAGACTACACAACGTTATTATATTATCTTTAAATTAATTTTTAAATGATCATTATTTTAAATTATTGTCCCTGGATTAGTAGGGTACTCTTGTAGTAAAGTAGCGGTGGTAGCGGACAGATTTTAAGTATAATTTCTGCTTAAAAAGATCAGGAAGAATCAAATTCTGTTTACATAAAATAAGCCTGCTCCCAAGCAGGTTTAAGCTTATGGACCTGTTGCTATGACAGCAACTCCGGGATGAGCTTCGAAGAACCAAACAATCCAAGATCATGCCAAATCGTCAACAATCAAATCCAGCTAACTGAGTTAGCGACGTACGAAGAACGGGCCCCAGATCCTGATTAACGTGAATCCTGTTATTACCAGTCTTGTCCTCTAGATGTCACTATCGTATTTAAAGAATAACAGTGCTGTCTGAAAAGCTGTTTTGTTTTTACAGTTGAACAATGAGCTAGTTTTAATTGTTCAGTGTTTTTAGCCGTTTAAAACTGTTGTTCAGTGTTTTAGAGACTAACTAGCCTATTCCTAATGTGAAATCTTAATCTTAATTTTTCAGTGCTTGACTAATGAACTGTGAGGTATTTAACTTTTAGATGTTCTGCTTTAAAATAGCAAATAATCAGTTGTATAATACATAACATGAATAAAACGAAGAGCTGATTTTTATTTTTTATTTTTTTTGCAGAAAGATGTCTTTTAAGACATTTTAACATTAGAAATTAGTTCTTTTTGGCTAACGTTACTTTATTAAAGACGAGTTTCAACTCTACTAAGCTGCTGTTTCAACCTATTTGAACAAAAGTACTCATCTTTATGAACTGTGGAAAATATTAAGTATTTATAAGTATTATTGATCATCATTCTTTATTAGACAAATAAAAGTAATATAGAAAACAATTATAAAATGTCATGATTTTTTTTTACAATTTTATTATAAGTTATTTACTATTATATCTTATTATTTTTATTATTTTATTATTAAAATACTTTTATTGTTGTACTTTCTTTTGGAATTGAAGCATGAAGCTTTAGGGTAACAATAACGATAATAATAATAATAATACATTTTATATGTAATGCTCCTTTCTTAATACTTAAAGCGCTACATGTACAAACAAAATAACAAGTCAACCAAAACTCGCGTAGCTGAGTATATTTATATATATATACTCAGCTATGCGAGTTTTGTCTTATACATCCTCACGCCATCACATTACCCCAGTACTCCAGCAACTTCATTGGCTCCAGGTTCAATCACGTGTGTATATATATATATATATATACTGGTATATTTACATTAATTTCCTGTATACTTTTCAGTTCATCACATCAGAATACTAAAGAAAATGCAAGCCATGTATTCAATACAGCATGATCATTGTAGAATCTGTAGAGCTGCTGGATTCAGTGCAGCAGGATGAAGGAGAGCAGAGAACAGCAGAGGAACAGGAAGCTCTGAGTGACGCTCTGAGCACCGTCAGGACTCTGGGTGATGCTCTGGATGTTGATCTGGGTGACACTCTGGTTGACACTAACACTGTTACACAGGTTCCCCACACAACATGTGATGCCCTGACCACTAGGAAGCAATGCTGAGGCATCACAAGCCTCTTTAGAGATACAGCCTTTTGCAGCAAATAACTGGCTTCCAAAATTCACTGAAAAGAAAGAAAAGAGTTAGGAGTGAAAGCTGAAGTGACATCAAATAATTGTGTAAGCTGCCCACTGGCACATGTGAACTCTATCAAATGCTCAAAATAAGACCCACAAATCATGAGGAGGCACAAATAATGACTTTAACTTTCTTCCTTTAGCAGATTCTCACCTGTTGCTGTAAAGCAGTGGTCTTCACTCCCTGAACAGTCCCTTATGCTTGAGCAGCTCTGCATATCGCAGTAGAAACATTTCTTTCCATTGGGAACATCATTGGGGATATCAAGATTGGTAGAACTGGAATCTACAGAAGGATCTGTACAAAATATAACTTCTAATGAAACAACACTAACTGCTCCATTCAATTAATTTCTACAATTATGAATTGAATGTCCTATGGATGTAAAATCAGTGTTGAAGATAGTCATTTGCACATGTTCAGGAAAGTACAATACCTGGAGCATCTTGGGCGTTACAAAGGTCCGTGTCACAGCAGAAAAAAGACATTTGGAATGCTGATGTTTGTGTAACCACTACAGGCATATGGAAGACAACTTTTAACCTTCACTTTTGTGGTGGTGTCTCCTAAAAAACATCAATTATACAGGAATGACAACTGCTCATAATTTTAATGGTGAATTTATTTATAAATATGTCAACAACAAAAAAAAAAATATATATATATATATATACTGTATATATATATTAAATCTTTCTAATCAAAGCAGAAGAGAAACGACAAAATTTGCAATATAAAATGATCGCTTAGGTCTAAAAGACCACTAGTGAAGCACTTAAATGTAGCATTTTTCTGATTTCAAACATTTTTCCATTACAAATTGTATTATTAACAACTTTCTGAGTGATGAAGTACCAGAAATCTGTATATGCTATGCTTGCAATCATAAATCTTATATTTGCATTTAAATATATATTTGCTGCACCCCCATCATTTAAATATAACAGTAAGTTTCAGTTAATCACACTGGACTTACCATATTGTGTTACAGTTGTTGAACTGAAGCATGCGTGAGGTTCAGGACATGCTCTCACATTTTGATCCGCACAAGACAAACCTGCACACTCATAACAGTCGAGAGAGTGTCCTGAAGTAATGAAAGAGAGACATAGTGAGAGAGAAATCCAATTATTTATGTTCGCATAAAATAGAAATTAAAGTGATTTGTCTTTTTCCTGCAGTGAAAAAAATGAACAGAAGAAAAACTGAGAATTGTACATCCATCTTTGAGACAAATGAAATAATGTGTTTCAGTGCTCATTTTATAACCTAGAAAATGGGACAGGCCTTCATGAGATAATGACAGCTTCAGGAAGTAGAAATTAGGAGAGTAAACTAAATCTGTAACGTAATATGTGCCTGCCAATCCTGCTCCTAAAGGGCCACTGTCCCACAGAGTTGAGCTCCAATCCTGATTAAACACGCCTGAACCAGCTAATCAAGGTCTTCAGGATTACTGGAAACTTCCAGGAAGGTGTGTTTGGGCAGGACGGATGTGAATTCTCTGAAACATACAGTATCCCTATTCTGCCCCATGAATACAACAGAAACTATATCAGAATAATATACACAAGAATAGTATGCATTGATGAGGGCGAGTAAATGAATGTTCACTTTTGGGTGCGCTATACCTTTAACCACAAACTGATTCTCAAAGTTTATAACTAGCAGCACCACATTAGTTTATGTTTTGCATTAAGATCAGTACTTAAATAACTTTAGCATTATATTCACCAAAAACAAGCCTGAACAGGAAACTGATACCGATCAAAGATGAGTAAGAGACATGACAAAAGAGATTTAATTATGGTACATCTTTACAATATAAAGCTCTGGACCTGACAGTTAGACTTCAGTTTGCATAGGAATGCTTAGGTACAGCCTGTGTTTGGTGTTGATGATGGGAAGTTATTGAGAAATCAGGCTAAGAGTAGTTTCTATTCTCTTTGCACATCAGTATAATGTGGTGTTCAATTAAAGGATTAAAATGGGTGAAGTTCAGTAATATGACATGCATTCAACACACTGGATATTAGATGGATGACATGTTTCTGCTTAACATGGTTTTTATTTCATTTAAATATTTATATTTCATTTAGTGTGATGAAATATGCCCAATGCATTTTTAGTAGAAACTGCATATCAAGATAAACAAAAAAAGTAATCCTCTGCTATTTAAAATATGTATTCATGTTGTATGTCACAAGTGCACATTTTTTCACAGATATATATATATATTTTTACAACACAGAGATCTATTTAAAAATGGACACTTCAAATATGAAAGATCTAACCGATTTGTAGGAAGTAGTATTAAATTGGCTTGATTACGATATCAAAGCAATACAAATCAGGACTGCCATTTCTCATTATTCTTTGTTTGAATATTAAAGTAATTTTTCATAGAAAATAATTTGCTAGAATGTTGTATTGTCCTGTTTCTTGTTCAATAATATATAATTTTAGACATTTTTATTTTCAGTTTTCTCCATGTCATGTCTGTTTCAGGTTTTGTTCATATTTTCATATATTTTATTGTGAAGTTTGTCATTGTCATGTGTTCTGTTTTTGTCACATTCAAATGAGTTCTAGTCATTATTGTTATTGATTACTTATTTACTGAAATGTACAAAAATTAAACGATTAAAACATTTGACTGACAGTTATTTCTCAACTGGCTGTATAAGCTCATTTGCTACCGATACAGGAGAGAACCAATCAGCTGCCATGTGACTGATGTCGCCAGGTCAGATTGAGCTAGACCTATCGGACTGCGCCATCTAGAGTTTCATGCCAAAACTCTGTATTTGTGATGCCATGACATCTGTTAGTGATGTTCAGAGCATCTCATGTTGTTCAGGGAACCTGTGTAACGGTGCTCAGAGTGTCACTCAGAGCTTCCTGTTCCTCTGCTGTTCTCTGCTCTCCTTCATCCTGCTGCACTGAATCCAGCAGCTCTACACATTCTACAATATGACACGCTGTACTGAATATAGAGCTTGTGTTTTCTCTGTACTATATGTCTTGTGTCCTGATATGATTTATTGCTGTGACATTCTGATGAGACATTTTATTAACATTAGATTTTAGGTTGAATGAAGGCATAAACTGATCTCCCTAAACGAGTTAACAGAAACACTGAATGTCTGTTAAAATACTGAATTTTTTTCTATTATTATTATTTAATTTTAATTTTGAGTCTCTTTGAAACATTCATTTTATTGATGAAAAAACGTAGTTTAGCTCTAAACGATTTAATCAACAGGTTTTTTAATTAATCTTCATGCAAAATAAATAAGAGTAACATCTTGCGGAGAACACCGGTAATAGTATTCTAAGATTAATTAATAGTAAATAATTTTATTAATGAAAATACGATCTGTCGTCCTAAGTTAGTGATGTCTCATTACTGTATCGACCGCCGAAGTTTAAAGGGGTCATATGACGTTGCTAAAAAATAACATTATTTTGTGTATTTGGTGTAATGCAATGTGTTTATGCAGTTTAAGGTAAAAAAAAAACATTCTTTTTCACATACTGTACATTATTGTTTCTCCTCTATGCCCCGCCTTTCTGAAATGCGTCGATTTTTACAAAGCTCATCGGTCTGAAAAGCGAGGTGTGCTCTGATTGGCCAGCTATCCAGTGCGTTGTGATTGGCCGAATTCCTCAAGCGTGTGACGGAAATGTTACGCCCCTTATCATATTGTGATGCTGTGTCCCGGCGCGACGAGACAAAACCAATAAAACCCATTATAAACGAGGCATTTGTTGCATCCAGTGGGGACATAATTACGGATTATAATTACTTATACTGTCTTTTTATGCGTTGCGTTGCATCGCGCCGCGAAAACATAAAAGCATGTCTGCATTTGTGATCGGAGAAATGACAAACAACAAGTGCTACTCTACACTGCTCAAAACTCGCGTTTGAATCGTCAGCAGCAAGTCCTTTAAATATGAAAACGTACTTACAGGCTGTGGGTCAGCATTATTTGTCAGCATCATAGACTGTATAGGGTCAGCATGCGTGCTGAAGGGGAAACACGGGAACTGAATTCACCGGAACACTGGCATTGTAGTCTACTCTCCCAGGATCAGGAAACAGTCCTCCATAAAATGAGCTGCACACATCGCGGCGGCAAAAATCCTACAGCGAGAATAAAAGTTACACCTTCTTTCTTTGGGTATACATTTGGGCGGTGTTATGCAAATCTTCCCACACAGTGACGTAGACATGTGGGGGCGTGTTTAAACGAGGCGTTTTAGGAGGGCACGGACGAGTCTTAACTTTTATAAAGAATATCTCTTTGGGCTTGAAACTTTAGTCTTTGCAACTTTAGGGATCTTATCTATTCACGAACAGCTTTAACACTCCAAAGAGAAAGGAAAACTTGAAATCGCATAATATGACCCCTTTAAACATGGAGCTGCTTTAATCCCCCAGTGAGGAGAGGCGACTGGGGTAAAGAACCAAAAACTGGTGGTGTTTTGGGATCAGTTCTCCTCTGTTTAACCATTTTAAAGATAATGGCAACAAACATAAATGTCTTTGAGAACTGTCTTTGATTTACTGATACAGAGGACATAGATTGTGTTTCAGGAGACGTAGCTGTTCAGTCTTTGTGAGACATGTCTGACATGCACAATAATTCTGTTTTTGGCCTAAAATACTTTCCCATGACCTTTCTTTTGATTGCAAACAGCAATTTTTCAGTCTTGAAAATACTAAGTTTATGCGCTTTTCCTGTAAAGTTCTTGCTTTACCCCACCTTCCCTACTACACCCCAAACCATTTTAGGAACCTTCTTAACCCTCTGGTTTTGTTATTTGGGGGTCACACTTGTGTTGTTCATGGTCAAACGTGACCGAACACCTGAAATGTAACTTTTTTATTTTCAGTAAAATCAATGTAATATATTTTTGTTCAATAATATTTTTTATTTTGTATTTTGAGAGAATTTCATGGTACTAATTACTATTTATGCAATAATTATAATACTTTTTTTCCCATTGAAAATAATAAAAAAAAATCCTAATATTTTTATATTACTTTTCAATTATGGCAGTACAGTATTTCATGTTAAAATACAGACGATGCCTTTAGAAACACAATTTTTGAAGGCAGATTAGTGCCATCTGGTGGGAGTAAACAAAAGAAAAACATCTGCAATTCATTGGTTTAGCCACTCGATTCCTATATAGCTCCATATAAAAGGGTTATAAATTCTCTAGTTGTTATAAGACATAGATACTTATATTTATTAAGTTGTGGATTCTAAGAGAAACTTTTTGTTTAGATTTTTTGTTTGCAGGCCTAATGGTTAGAGTCGTACTTGTAACCCAAAGGTTCGAGTCTCAGGTCCGGCAGGGATTGTCGGTGGGGGGAGTGAAAAACCAGCGCTCTCTTCCACCCTCAATACCACGACTGAGGTGGGACCCTCGAGCAAGGACCGAAGCCCCAACTGCTCCCCGGGCGCCGCAGCAATATGGCTGCCCACTGCTCTGGGTGTGTGTTCACGGTGTGTGTGTGTGTTCACTACTGTGTGTGTGCACTTGGATGGGCTAAATGCAGAGCACAAATTCCAAGTATGGGTCACCATACTTGGCCACAGGTAACTTCACTTTATAAACAAGCAATGATTTCTTGTTACAGTAAGAGATTTATCTCAAATGATAACATATTAAAAGTTTGTATGTGTGTGAGAGAGGAAGAGACAACTGAGGGGCGTGGGAAGATGTTTTAGGTTGGGGGTGCTGTACGCGCCCGGAGGGGGGGGGGTTAAAAATAAATGCTTTTCTGATGTGATTTGAAATTTGAAAAGGGAGAAAAAAAGTTCACTAAAAGGCAGATTCGAACCCGCGTTGATCGCATCAAAAAGAGTAGGCTAGTAGTCTATAACGCACCAGTTTACCATCTAAGTCACTGAACCTGACGACTGATGACCGTCTTTTGTAATCTTGACTATCCCAAACATACGTTGGTGGGTGGAGTTACTGTAAATAGCCTCTGCCAACAAGGCGGGCTATTTGCACTTAGTGTAAATAGACACTCCGATTTTTTCTTTTATTCCCAACAGTTAAACAGTTGCCCACAGAAAAAAAAACAGGGGGTGCTGTGCTGCAGCACCCTCAGCACCCCCACTTCCCGCGTCTATGCAACTCTTGAAAAATGTGACCGAGCAGCATGTATTACAAGAAACAGAAAACAATCACTGCTGATTAACCATCAGATTGTTCAGAAATGCAGAAGGAAGGAGACAAATGGCTTTTCCAGAGAAAATCATCCTATTCTGTCTCACGAAAAATGCCACAAGTTTCAAAACCTTCTTGTTTCATAAGAATAACTGACAATACCGCATAGACATTTATAGCCTAGAACTTACCAAAGGCTTCCCAGTAAGCCTACCCATTTCTGAACAGACATAAAACGAACAGAAACCTAGTTACTTCATTTCTGTTCTGGGCACATGATGGATCTGCACATCTCTGTTGTTCTTCTGTTCATTTTTCTCACTGGAGGTACAAAAAACAGCAAGTATTTAATAATATATTATTTGGTACACATAGGGAGGTCACTAAATGTCTCTGTCTGTCTTTAAGGTAACTCTCTCAAGTGTTACACGTGCACATCTGCTCTGACGCATTCCTGTGAAGTAAAAGTGCAGACATGTGGAGATGGATTTTCCAAATGTGAAAGCCAAACAATAGAACAATCCATTGGTAAGTCCTGTATGATGTGGAAATTTACTGCAATAATTTACTGAAAGTGAAAATATTGCTGGAGATTCAATCATGAATAAAGTATCCATTATAATGCAAAATGAAGTTTCTGTTCATGTGCGAAACTTCCGATTCATCATCTACTATAGGTAAATAACTAGAATAACAAAGTGTGCTATAAACCAGTGTGTTTATGATCATGACTATACATTTACTGCAATAATTTACTGAAAGTGAAAATATTGCTGGAGATTAAATCATGAATAAAGTATCCACTTCATTTTATAATGCAAAATGAAGTTTCTGTTCATGTGCGAAACTTCCGATTCATCATCTACTATAGGTAAATAACTAGAATAACAAAGTGTGCTATAAACCAGTGTGTTTATGATCATGACTATACATTAAACTAATATAAGAAATAATATCACTTAGCAATATTAAGCAGCATAACAGACTGTTTTTGTATAGATAAAATAACAGGAAGATGATTTACATTCAAGTTGCAAATATAGATGCGTCTACTCTGGATACCTTTTGATCTTTTCAAAGAACTGCAAATGTTGGAATTGTTTAATTATTTTATTATACAGAGGTTTGTCTTTTTTGCAGGTTACACTAAGGTGTCCATCAAAATTAAACGGTGTGCACTTACATGTGAAGCTGGGACTCAACAGCTCCCGACTGGAGGGACAGTAACTACCCAGTGCTGTGACACTGACCTCTGCAATGCAGCAGGTATTGTCCTTTACATGATCGTGTGCTATTGATTTCCCCACAGTGACTTAAAACAGGGAAATAATACAAACAATAATACTACAAACACAAGTGATTGTTTAAAGGAACATATTATGAAATTTCAGGATATATTTCAATTGTATTCTCTTGATCAGATGGCGTGTATAAGGGGAGCTACCTCCTGCTGTTGTCTCCTCTGCTCTTCTACTTCCTGTTTCAGTGAGTCCAGCTGCACTTCAGATTCAACAGCTGCAGCAGAAACTGAACGTCACACACATTTCTAGCCATATTTTACTGAATGAAGTGTTCTGCTGTTCTTTAGCATCATGATTTGAGGAACAGAAAAACTGAACAAATATTAAACAAAATACTGAATAAAGTGTGCATGTTGTTCTGCTGTTCTTTGGTATCATGATTTGATTAAGGGAAACACTTAAGCCGGGCTCAGACTACAGGAGTTTTAAAAATCCTAAACGATTATGAAATCTGGTTGCAGCGCAAACATACGGAGAATCTTCGCAGATTTTCTTCCCTCAAATCTTAAACATGCACAGATTGTTTTCATTCGGATTGACGCAAATGGGTGCATGTAAACATGCAAGATTTGATAAGACATGATAAGATTTTCATGCCAGAGGGAGCACCTCACGTTATCTCACGCAGCAGATTGTCAATAACATTTCAGCAATGCTTACATATGTTAAGGCGAATTCACCCCACCACTTCTCTTTGTCCTTACGGTTGTGGTACGTTTTCGACACATTATACAGACGTGTTGTTGCAAAACTTCCTCAAGCATTTTCCTCCATCTCCTCTATCTAACGGACCCGTACAGCAGCTTGTTTTGCGGTCGCGCATTGGCTATTGTGAAAGTTTAAAATCCTAAATATCAAACATGCTTGATATGATTGGGGCATCGGCTTAAAACTCCTGTAGTGTGAGCCCGGCTTTACACTCTTCAATGGTTCTTTGGCAGGGCGTATGGTTCAATGAAGAACCTTTAATATCCAAACGTTCTTTGTAGCACAGAAAGGTTCTATGGTTCTTTACACTCAACATGTTGTACATTTTTTTTTTTTTTCTGAAAAGTGAGATCAAGTGAGCTAAATTGTCCTGTCTGATCCAGAATTTAGAATAAAATAGTGTTGATAAAAAAAACAGTAGATCAGTCCGTTTATATCTATTATATCTATTTTAATGCTGTTTTGCATGACTCAAACCTCTCTGAAAATCCTCAAAATATAGGCATATACATTTCACATAAATGTCTTACTATATAATTATGTAGGCTAACTTACAGAAGACATCGCTGGTTGAATTATTAGTTAAAAGCAAAGTTTAGTATAAAAAATACTGCAATCATGTTTTAAAATGAAATAAAAAGGCTGAGTGTTCGTAAAAACAATTAAAAAAAAATCTTAAAATAGCCTATAAAAGTGCCACCATGTCCCACTATAACGTAGTCATGGCATTTTGAGTTTAAAATGTAACTAATAATTTAATGATATTTTAAATTGTTTATTTGTTCTAATTCTAGATGTTTATTTTAATGGGCGCGTGCGCTGAACATTGGAGTCGCATTCAAACAGCAAAGGGAGTTATCATGGAAAACGGGGCGGCAACATAACTGACCAGCTGACAACTAATTTATCTATCCTAAAATCAGCATACTAGAATGATTTCAGATAATCCTATGCAAATTAAGAATTTAATTTAGGCCTATAGTATGATAAATGTGAGGATATTGATCTGGAAGAAATGGGGCAATGAAGAACCTTTTCATGGTTCTTTGTAAAAAAGAGTATAAAGGGTATAGGCTACCAGTTAAGGTTCTTTATGGCACTTTTTTAAGAGTGTACATGTTTGCTTTACACATTTTATTAATAAACTGTATATCGAATTTGGTCTTTAAATATCTGTCAGTCTTAATGCATTAGGCCACAACAAGAGGAAAACGCTTAAAGGATTAGGCTAGTTCACTTTCAAATTAAAATTTCCTGATAATTTACTCACCCCCATGTCATCCAAGATGTTTACGTCTTTCTTTCTTCAGTCGAAAAGAAATGAAGGTTTTTGATGAAAACATTCTAGGATTATTCTCCTTATAGTGGACTTCAACGGCTACCAAACAATTTAAGGTCAAAATTACAGTTTTAGTGCAGCTTCAAAGAGCTCTACACAATACCAGACGAGGAAGGGTCTTATCTAGCGAAACGATCTGTCATTTTCTAAAAAGTATATGCTTTATAAACAAAAATGCGTGCCTTGCACTGCTCTGCATGCGCGTGCGTCCATGACTTCACGTAATACTTAATTACTTAAAAAGGTCACGCTTGACGTAGGCGGAAGTACCGACTGTCAGTGTTCACAAATGTGGAGAAGTAGGACCGTTCAAAAGTTGTAGTATGTTCATTGTTCAATGACAAATATTCAAATGTCACTTCGTGTGCGTATCCTGGATGTTTAAATCTTTTGAAACCTAACTTCCGCCTACATCAAGCCACATCAGGCCACGACTGCCCCGACCAGGGGCATAAATTTCATCTAACAGTTGGGGGGGACAATAAATAAACATAAAATTTCTCAAGAGCGATTTTTGAAGGGGACACAAATAATACAGCTAAAATTGTACTTGTAAGGATATGTATACACAGAGGAAAGCCTTACTACTATTAGTGTAGCAGGGAGACCATGTCAAATTAGATAACTTCAAGTTGTTGTGGTCGCGCATCTCGCGCCGCGACAGCGCTCGTGTCCATTGTATCTGTCACAGTGTTGCCAAGTCCACGGCTTTCCCGTGGAATTGGGCTATAACACTGTTGCCGCAGGTTGTTTTTCATGTCCAAAAATGGCCAAAATCTGCGTGTCTACACGTACAAAAGAAACGCGTGTAAGGTCCGCGCACATGGCCCAAGGAAGGTATCCAGTGGCGGCTGAAGGTCTCTTCGGTCTTCGGTTCGGTCTTTTCGGTTCGGTTCGGAGGTCATTTAGGATGCCTCACGGCGGCCGCTACGCGTGGGCCCCACGATCACAAACTCGCCAGTCTGACCCTTAGCCAGAGGTTTTGTGGCTAATACTATTTAATATACTTTAAATAGTAGGTCTGTTTAGCCCCCTACAGTTACCCATGTAATACTCAAACATTAATCAGCGGTTCTTCTAGACCCTCTGCCTAGCCCCCGAGTAATACATTATAAAACAGTATGCAATAATAACTTACTGAGTCTAAATTTTCATTTTAATTCAAATTATTAAATGGATGCCACCTTATTTGGACAAAAGCCCTCCCTACACGTACCCTAACCCTACCCAGGGGCGTAGATTACGCGGGGGACGTCCCCCCCACTTTTAATATCACGTAAATTCGTCCCCCGCACTTTTTCGGGCAAGTGTGTTCGCATAGAGGTTTTCAAGAGCCGGTGTGAATAAATATATTTATTGAAATAGTGCATAATTCAGAGGTGAATATTGTTCAAAGAGTTATGAAAATACACTCGTATTCTACTCCCATGACAATCTCTGAAAGATGTCAATAAAACAGTATTAGTTTTACCTCAGTAAAGTGATTCAGAGTCAACAGCTCGTTTGTTATAAAAAAAGTACTCTAGAATGGAATATATTGCTAAATATATGCTCCTCAGTATATTTAAATCGAATTTAAAAAACAGACAAACTTTTTTTCATGATTTCAGTAAAATTAATGTCTGTCTCAATATCATCAAGTTCATTGTTGTGAATTACTTTCAGTATTTTGGCAGACATTTTCAGCTTTTCTCGTTTAGGGAGATCAGTTCATGCCTTCATCCAACCTGCCTTATGTGCAATTTAAATGTTCATGTACAATTTTTGAGTGTTGATTATTATATCTGAAAATAAATAGCAATTGAATGTGATAGTTTGGGCTCTGTTGTTAATTTTAACCTTTACAGACAAATGGCAATAAATATATATTAATATTATAGTAATGAGTCACGTGAGAAGGTTTCATGTACAGTTTACGGCATTAGTTGTGAAATCGAATTGTGAAATGTGGATCGCATGATGTATTACAACTATACTTCTGACTTTTCATGCTATAGTTACACAATATCTAGCTAATCAATATCTCAATTATTGCTTTCATGACCTATAATTGAACAGGATTCCTGATCGTGGGAATCCAAATATTGTTAAAACTAACAAAAAAAAAAAGAAAGAAAAAATATTCTTGTTTGCATAATGAAATAATTATCATACATGTTTCTTCTGAACATAATGGTCATATAAAATATTTTTATTTCTGTAATATATATTTCTGACTTTTTTACAGCATGACAAGCTATATTAAATATAACCACAGAAACAAGGTAATGTAGTATTTTATTTAAAGAAATGTCACATCAGAATGTCACAGCAAAAAAAAAAAATCATATCAGGACACAAAAGATGTGTTGTACAGAGAAAATATCAGCTCTATATTCAGTACAGCGTGTCTCATTGTAGAATGTGTCGAGCTGCTGGATTCAGTGCAGCAGGATGAAGGAGAGCAGAGAACAGCAGAGGAACAGGAAGCTCTGAGTGACACTCTGAGCACTGTTACACAGGTTCCCCGAACAACACGAGACGCCCTGAACATCACCAACTGATGTAGCAGCATCACAAATAGATTTAGAGAGACAGCCTTTTACAACCACTGACTGGCCTCCAGAACTCCCTGATGAAAAGAAAGAAAACAGAGGTTAGTCTAAGCTGGAAATGAGTAAATGTGATCTGTATCAAATGCTCAATCATTAGAGCAATAAAAATCGTGACTTCTTTCTTTTCCAGATTCTCACCTGTTGCTTTAAAGCAGCTGTCTTCACTCCCTGAACAGCTCACTGTGTTTAAGCAGTTCTGTCCATCACAATAGTAACACGTCTTTCCATTGGGGACACTAGAGGGATCTATAGGACGAAAACATGTATTATTTTATTTTCTGTGCAAAATATTAAATCTAATGAAATAACACTCTGTTAACTGCTCCATTCAATCAATTCACAGCTGACAAGCTGCACCCTGCATTGTATTTCCTGACTGAATGTCCTTTGGAAGAAAAATTAGTGTTGACCTTAAAGATAATCATTTGCATATGGTCAGTAAATCACACAATACCTGGAGCGTCTTGGACGTTACACTGGTCTGTGTTACAGCACGCTAAAGATGTCTTTCCAATGCCGATGTTCATAGATCCACTTGCACAGTCAGCAGCACAATCTTTACCCTTCACTTTAGCACTAATGCCACCTGAAAACAAGAATGATTCAGGAAAGACCAGTTCAACATTATTTTGACAGAAAATATATTTATAAATGTCAAAATGTAGCATTTTCTTATTTCAAATATTGATTCAATTTTAATACAAATTATATTGTTAGCATAACAATCGGAGAAAAACTAATTAAACCGCAGAAATCTAAACAGAGTATTCTGTGATTATTACAATCATAAATTCTGTTAGGAAATTAGCAGTTCTGTGAGAAGTTATATTTCCAGTGAAGCAGCACCAGTAAAAACACCAGTATCTCCATCAGTCAAATATAACAGTGAATTTAAATCCATCATATTGGACTTACCAGCTTGTACAGCTGTTGTTAAACTCATGCACTTGGAAGTTCCACTGGGACATGTTTTTACTTTTTGATCCGCACAAGAACCCGTCAGACCCATACACTCATAACAGCTGAAAGAGTGTCCTTTAGTAATAAAACAGAGAGACATCAATAATCTGCATTTGTACTCAATAACATTACAAATATTATTTGTCTTTGTACCTGCAGTGAAGAGAACGAACAGAAGAAATACTGAGATTTGCAGATCCATCTTTGATCAGGAGCAGAATGAAATAACGTCTGTTTCAGTGCTCATTTTATAGCTTTTTAAAGGGGAGGGTTTTATGAGCAAATGAAAGTTGAAACAAGTATACGTTACTAGAAAGAGAAACTTCAGCTTGCATAATTTACATTGGAGTTAATGAAAAAGGCCATTTTAATAAGGAATTACAAGGAATGTATAAGTCTGCTCAAACCAACCTTCTTAAAAGGATAGTTCACCCCACAATGAACATTCTGTTTTCAGTTGCTCATCCTCATGTTTTTTCCAAACCTGTTTGACTTAACATTTATGGAGCACAAGAGAAGATATTTTGAAAAGTGTCTCTATGTTTTGCATGTGTGTGTGTGTTTTTCTTTAGTTGTCCATAAAAGGAAAGCCAGTATACTGTAGGTTCAATGTTGTTTGGGCCCCAACATTCTTTAAAGCATATTTTATGTTCTGCAGAAGAAAGAAAATCTTTCTTATACTTTGTGGAATGATTTAGGTATTACCTCCATTCAGTGGTGAGGATGGAATGTTCATGGAAAAACTTGGCCAATATTAGTTTCTATGATCTTTTCACATATATATATATATGGTTTTGTTACAACAAAATATCCGTTAAAGTATTACAGGTGTGGTTCATTAGCATTACCTGCACCCACACACACTGGCTGGGACATCATGTTCCAACAGAACCATAAGTTTCCTTTCCTCTGAAATGTTCAATCCTACGCAAACAGTGAATTAGGTTTCGGTTTAGCTCTTAAATATTTGATAAGATCTCAAGAGGAGAATAAGACTGGTAAAACTCTTGTTTTGTTTTGCGGAGATGCTGTTCCGACTTGACTCGCAGGAATAAGATGCAGTCCTGTTGCGAATGTTCATTGATGTTTATTAATGAAAGCAAATAAAATGTAATAAACAAAAAACACAAATGATAAGTCCAGTATGCTCTTTCAACACTCTAACCCACGCTGTTCATCTGCACCCATCTTGCAGTCAATGACTGTTACGATGGTATCATATATATATATATATATATATATATATATATATATATACTTATTGGGGGAAATGGAGTTGTATACAAACC
>NW_015555881.1:887660-888935 GCF_001515605.1 Sinocyclocheilus anshuiensis
TATATATATATATATATATATACTTATTGGTGGAAATGGAGTTGTATACAAACCGTTGTGTCTTGGTGACATTTTTAAAACAAATATGAACAAACTATTTCATTACAAAATGTAATTAGGCTTTTTTGCACTGTTGGTTGGTTATCAATATGTATATTCATTTAATAAATAAAATTGTGAGATAGATGTAATGAAAATAAAACATTACTGTGTATTGTTTTCTGCTACAAAAAGTCCAACTGTTGGTTTGCATTCAGAACTGAAAATTGCATTAAGCCATAAGCAGTAAACTCATGACAGCTCTCCACCTTAATTTTCTACGCGGAACTACACTATTTTCTGTTTGTGTGAAACTTCACACTGTCACAATTAGTGATGGGAGAAACTAAGCTTTTCGAAGCATTGAATCAATTCGATGTTTCGAATCACTTGAAACAGCACATGCTGGCGACACCTGCTGGTGAAAACGTTGTAAAAGCATCAAGAACTCAGACCAAACGTACAAAACAAATGGAAATGTTTTGTTTTTTTTTAGAAATATATTTTTTTTTTAATAAATAATCACACTTAAATATTATTAAATATTAGTGCTTGTGTAATGCGTTTTATTTAAGTATAATCAAACCCTTAACACAATTAACTAAATTAATTATTTAATGAATTAATTGATTTGTGTAATTATTTAATTAAGTGTTTTTGTTAGAGCTGTCTATAAAAACCAGTAGGCAAGAGTAGTGTTATCAGTCAGGAGAAGGAGGTGGATTTAATTCTATCGTAAGCTCATTTTGTTATTTTTAGGGTATGATGTGATAGGTTGAAAGTACTGAATGTCTTTACACATTTTTTAAACTATATAGCCATCTGTGTTAAAGGGAAGTTATATGTTGTTTAACCCACAACATCTGGCCCTGAATTCTTTCTTTTTTATAGTACAATTTCGTGGGTTTTCATGTCACATGATAAACTGGGCAACCAGAAGTGGTTCATGGGTTCACTTTGAGATCAACACCCCCTAGTGGTGAACGTCTCAGGTTACTTATGTAACCATGGTTCCCTGAGTAGGGAACGAGACACTGCGTCCTCTAGGGGTCGCTATGGGGAACGCCTCGTCGTGACCATATATCGACGATTGAAATAAGCACTACAAGTCGAGCACCCGGTTTCTGAACCTAGCAGAGGGGCTGCCCATCGAGGACCTATCCTAAAAAGGGACAGAAACACACAGGTCCCGGGAAACACTGCAAAGAAACTAGCAGAAGGGTTATACACACAACC
>NW_015555881.1:889032-903881 GCF_001515605.1 Sinocyclocheilus anshuiensis
GCTCCCGGCGCCTATTTATACTATAGTCGCACCGGTAGTGACGTCATGGCTGTCGCCGGCCAACGAGTTGGTGTTTTTTCAATGTATGCTTCAGACACGGGTCACGACGAGGCGTTCCCCATAGCGACCCCTAGAGGATGCAGTTCGAAGTTCCCATGAAAGGGAACCATCGGAGTTTCGAAACTTTTCGAAACAGTGTGACATAACAAACCTTCATTTGCTAAAATCACGTGACCAGGCCGGCTTGATACATGCTCCGAAACACTGATTCGAAACAAAAGATTCAGAAATGTTTCGAAGCTTCGTGAAGCAGTGTTTCGAACGCGCCTATCACTAGTCCCAATACCCACCAGTCACCAGCTCTATTACTCTGAACTACATTTCCCAGCATCCCTCCTGGTTCCCACCTGCACTCTGTCAGCCATTACCACACCTTCCACGAATCACCCTCTCATCAAGACTCCCATTTAAGCAGTCACTTTTCACTTCATCTTTGTCTGGTCTCATTCACACGTACATCAACCTGCCTTACTACTTACCTGCTCAACTTAGCTGCTGCATGATCCTCTCCTTCATCTGTCATCTGCTCAGCAATCCTGCCATCCCACGAACTTGCAAAGATCAATGATTGTATTACTGCTCAGCTAAGTCTCAAGCTCAGGTTATTGAACTTGTTACAATTACCTTTGATCACTGCTCATTCAACTCAATTCAGTCCATAAACGCTGTTGTGTGGATGTGTGTTTCCTTCTATTTGCTGACACACACCTCTTTAGCTGCTGGCGACTTTGCTGATTACTTTACAAACAAAACCACATCCATTAGCAGTCAGTTCTCGGATCTACTCACCCTGGAACTCACAGCAAACACTCACACAGCTGACCATCTTCTCTCCTCCTTCTCCCCTCTTACAGAAGATGAAGTCTTTAAACTTATCCTCTCCAGCCACCCTACCACCTGCCCTCTAGACCCAATCCCCTCACATCTCCTACAAGCTCTTCCTTCACATCTCACATCTCCCCCGCACTTCTGCCTTCACTCACGCACATCATCAACACATTTCTTCTTACAGGCATTTTTCCCACTGCATTCAAGCAGGCTCGGGTAACCCCACTGCTTAAAAAAACTCCACTAGACACCTCACTTGTTGAAAGCTTCAGGTGTCAAGGTGCCGGTCTGATCTGGGTTTGTTTGTGTTGTCCTTGTTTGCCTGGAGCACATGGTTGTCAGTTGGTATTTGTGTTTGCTATGTGCTCTATTGTTACCCTGCCCCTAAGTTGCCTGATTATCTTCTAAGGGTTTACAGCTTTTTGGGATCATTAGACACCCTTTATATTCCCCTCTTGTTTTCTGTCCTGTGCCAGATCAAATCTCTGCTCTGCTGAGTTAATTTGACTTTCATCTGTTGATCGTGATCTTGTTTCTGCTGTTGTCAAATCTTAATGGCTTAATGATTACTTCCTGAGTTCCTGTTTTTTGAAACTCAATTAATCCTTATTCCTGCAACTGATTCCTCCTCTTTTACCACCCTGACAACAGGCCCGTGTCTCTCCTCCCTTTTATAGCAAAATCACTTGGTTTTTCAACCAAGCGTCTTTCTTTCTCTCTCAGAACAACCAGCTGGACATTAACTGATCTGGATTTAAAAGTGGCCATTCAACTGAAACCTTGCTGTCAGTCACTGAAGCGCTACGGAATGCAAGAGCGGAGTACAAATCTTCAGTTCTCATTCTGCTAGATCTATCTGCTGCGTTCGACACTGTTAACCATCAAGTCCTTCTGTCCACCCTCTCATCGCTGGGCATCACCGGAACTGCGCTCCACTGGTTTGAGTCTTACCTCACAGGTAGGTCCTTCAGGGATGCTTGGGCACATCAACTGGTCACTGGGGTTTCTCAGGGATCAGTTCTTGGGCCCCTCCTCTCCTCTATATACACTACATCACTGGGACCAATCATTCAAGCACGTGGTCTTCCCAGCCACGCCATCAGTACAGCACCGGTTTACCATCCAATTGGGCTCATCAACGATAATCCCATTGTGTTCATTATTTTTCGGTCTTTTGTGCTGCCAAACATCCATGACAGCTGTTGTCCATCCTGGCAAATATGGCTACTTAATGTGAATTATTTAATATTTTAATAGCATGGCCATTCAAAACCTAAGGGTCTATGTGCGTAGTAAAGTGATCACTGACATCATTTTGGGCAGGTGTTGTGAATTCTCTACATTCACGTTCATGTTTGTCGTGTCTATGTAAATGTGCCATTCAGTGTTACGCGATTGTCGTACAATGGTGCTTTAGTGTATGTGCGCACTTTGCGTAAGGGCATTTTCTCTGTTACGTGAGCGGAGGATCTGCTTGTTATTCGTGTGCAGCAGCCCATTATGCAGTACAAGTTAATAATAATAATAATAATTACTTACATTTATATAGCGCTTTTCTGGGCACTCAAATCGCTTTACATAGAAGGGGGGAATCTCCTCAACCACCACCAGTGTGCAGCATCCACCTGGATGATGCGACGGCAGCCATATTGCGCCAGAACACCCACCACACACCAGCTTATTGGTGGAGAGGAGACAGAGTGATGAAGACAATCAGCAGATATGGGGATGGTTAGGAGGCCATGATGGTCAGAGGCCAATGGGCGAATTTGGCCAGGATGCCGGGGTTACACCCCAACTCTTTTACGAAGGACATCCTGGGATTTTTAATGACCACAGAGAGTCAGGACCTCAGTTTAACATCTCATCCGAAAGACGTCACAAAGAAGTTTGTGACGATGTAAGTTGAATCATACTTATATGTTGACAATAATTTCAGAAGCATTCAGATATCACTCCCTGTTTCTATCAGGGTTTGTTTGTGTGTAAGTTTCAAGATGTTAGATGCACTAAAAGAGTGCTTAATCATTTTTCCATGATCGGACTAAATCCGCTAGCATAGAATAGAAACATAGAATGTTTATACACTTTATTTAGGTAATCTGGTGCTACATATGATAAAATACGCTATCGTTTTTGGTTATTACAGGTCCATATTACTAGTACAATATGATGTCCCAGTCTTATGCTGCTGTATTTATATGTTTACAAGATGCTGCATACTTATACAATACTATTGAGTGGTGTTCAAAGTGTGTTTATTATTGAGAATAAAGATTTGTTATGTTCCTTATTTAGCAAGTTTCATGTTTATTCATTCGTATTTTATTGTATTGTTCACAGAAACTACCTCAGCTGCACACTATGTGTATGTGGTCTTATGCTGCATAATAAAGGCAAAAGAATCATCTGATGACTCCACTCCTTGACCGGGTTCTGTAGCAGTCAATAATATCCAAACCCAGCATTCAGAGGGGCAATCCCCAAAAGCAGTAATTAATGTAAACACAGATATCGGATCAGTCTTGCCTTTAGTGAATATAAACACATGAGCTAAAAAATCAGATATGATCAAACGTTCGGATCTGTGCATTAAGAGTTGCAGTGTAAACGCAGTCTGTCTGTCACAGATGTGTGTGATTTCTCATGACACATATTTCTGTTATATCTGTCGTGTATGTGATTTCTCATGACACATATTTCTTGTGTGTGTGTAATGAGAAAAAGTCAGTGTTTAGTGGTCCAGTACTGTGAGCACCAGCAGCCCCCTCATGTGAATCAGTTTTGTTTATTTAGTCATTTAGTTTATTTAACCTGCATTTCAATGCTGTAACATCATCTTATAAATATAATTGTACACTGAACAAAATTATAAACGCAACACTTTTGTTTTTGCCCCCATTTTTCATGAGCTGAACTCAAAGATCTAAGACTTTTTCTATGTACACAAAAGGCCTATTTCTCTCAAATATTGTTCACAAATTTGTCTAAATCTGTGTTAGTGAGTACTTCTCCTTTGCCGAGGTAATCCATCCACCTCACAGGTGTGGCATATCAAGATGTTGATTAGACAGCATGATTATTGCACAGGTGTGCCTTAGGCTGGCCACAATAAAAGGCCACTCTAAAATGTGCAGTTTTACTGTATTGGGGGGTCCAGGGGGGTCCGAAAACCAGTCAGTATCTGGTGTGACCACCATTTTGCCGTTTTCTTTAATTCGGGTTAGAGTTCAACTCTGTGGGACAGTGGCCCTCAGGTGCAGAACTGGACACCCCCGGTATATTGCACACTACAGATTTACGAGTGGTGTTTGGCTCTCATGCTGTGTATGATAATGTATAAAGTTATAAATAATAATGTATAAAGTGTATAAAGTTCATAAGTTCTGGTGTGTCTAGACAACACTGTCTGTTCTGGTGTGTCTAGAAATCCGGGCCTTTCTTAAAACCAGTTTTTCACATTGCAGACCAGACTAAATTGACTGCTAAATTGTCTTTTTCTGATATCATTGTTGTTCACATATTGGCTGAAGACTCACATTCCTTAAAAAGGATGTCCTCATTCTTAATTTCTATTTCATGAAATATCCACTTGTTTTATTTCTTTTTGTTATGCCAGTGGTTCTCAGACCTCCTTCTGGTGCCCCAGTGCACATTTTGTATGTGTCCCGAAAAAAGAACAAAAAACTAAATCAATCCCACCTGATTCAGGTCATCAGCTCATTTGAAAAGATACCAGTGTGCAAGCAGTGTGCAGTGTGCTTTCAAGTCATGTCAGAAAGATTGTATTTATTAGTTGAACACAATTATGAGTTGGAGCCTTGGGATTTTCTTCAAGCCCAGAGTTTCTGAGCTGGTGCCGTTTCAAGGAGAAAACATGGCGGATGCAATGGATGCAGCATCTGTATTAATTGTAAATTTGTTACAAGTGGATCCATGAACATTGGCATTGAAAGGTCATTTTCTGTGTGCTGTGACTGACAATTGTACCGCTAACGATTTTCCAGGTATTGTACTGTACCTTACTGACCATGTGCATCTTCTTTCTCAACACTCATTTTACTTCCAAAGGACATTCAATAAAGAAAAAATGTTGGGTGGAGCTTAGACTAATCTTTTTTTTTTTTCATCAGCAAATTTTGGAGCCATGTTACTTCTTGCAAAAGGCTGTGTCTCTAAATCTATTTGTGATGCCACAACAATTCCTAGCTCTGAGAGGATCTCATGTTGTGCTAAGATTGTCACTCAAGCACATATTAATGTGTTATTCTGCATGACCATGTTTTAGATCCCTTAATCCTTTCCCATACCTAAACTTAATGACTACCCTATACTAACTATAAATAAGCAGCGAATTAGGAGTCTGAGGCAAAGTCATAGTTAATAGTTAACAGTGAACATTAGCATGATTTTATTGTGTATTTTTTATGTTTTAAAAATGTTTTAATCTAATTAATTACACAATGTGCTGATTAATTAATCCAATTAATCTCAAATAATTAGATTAATTAATTAGCACATCATATGCCGATTATTTAAAGTCATTATTAAAGATCGTTTAAAGTCATTATTGTGTTAAATTAGAAAAGCACTTATTTTGAATATGATAGAAAATAAATATTTTGATTCAACATACAAAAACACAAATATACTGTATTATTTATTATAATATACTACTCTAAATATAAAACTAAAAGAACCAGTAGGTGGAGGCAAATCGCTGTTTTAATGAGTGAGCCATTCAGTCATTCATTCAACCGATTCGTTCAAATGGCTGATTCATTCAGAAGCAAATAGTCGGTGCGTTCCAAACGGGATATATCGCCCTCCGAAGGGCACTTCGGAGTGAAAACAGTCATGGCCGTCATATTGAAGGGTCATTGCAAACCGAAGTGCTCAAAACTGGCCACTTCAAAGGACCCTTCGGAATGAAGGATTTCGAAGGGTACAACTGATGGACACCTCAGGCCCCCATGATCCTTTGCACAGGGTTGCAGTTGTTTGGTGTCACAAGTTTGACTTCACCTATAAATGTATGTATAGTATTTTTCTATACTACTGTAATATTTATACGAGTTAGATTTGGTAGATTATTTTGGTCAAAACGATATTGTACTTTAACAAAAATATTTTAGAACTACCTTTAACAGTCCCTTCAAATGTTTCAAATACATAGACACAATATACAGTACATTACAAATACACATTACATTACATTACATATACAAATATTCATTATATTTAACGTAAAACGTGGGGTCAACCGCAGCATACAAAATGTGTGATGAAGGCACCTCCTTGATCGTCTCGTTAAGATGACGCAGAAGTGCATTCCAAAAACAAGAGGTTTTTTGACCCCTACACCCTTCATCCCTTCGAAGCTCTCACTCCAGAGGGTAAACCCTTTGAAGGGATTAGGGCGTAGGGATGAGCCCTTCCGAATGGAACCAAAGACTATAGAATACCCAAGATGTGTCACTCGTATAGTTTTGAATGTGGTAAAATGCAACACTCAATATGGCCGCTCTATCGAAGGAAGCCCCGCCTTCTGAATAAAAGATGCACGCTTAGGACTGCACATGGGCATTGGCTGTTCTAGCCTTTTTTTTTACGCTATTGGAGCATAAGAAACAACATTTATGAGACAGTCGTTGTCAGATTTCATTGGTGATTTCAAATATGAAATTTAATCGTAAGCTTGGCGAAAATGTTTGGAGAATTTGATGTTTCTCCATTCAAAGAGATAGGAGCTGCACTTGCATGCCCGAGAGGCATTTCAAAGATGGCCGCTGAGTGACATGACTTGCCTTAAAGGGACTTTGATGGAACGCAGGGAGTGACTGGATTTATAAATGGCTCAATGAATCATTAGCTCAATCAGTTCGTTCAAAACCATGGATTCATTCAGTAATGAAACACCACTGTGTTGAAACGCACAACAGTTCTGCTTTAGTTGGCGAAAAACAGACAATATTGACAATATTGTGTCTAAAATGTAACACAATATCAAATTATTGTTTATTGAAAAATCAATATCACATTTGCAATTGTGCAGATATTTGGGGGAAAAAATCAGCTCTCTTGCTCTAGTAAAGCCTTAAATTCGTTAATATATTTTTTCTTCCCCCGATATTATTTGCACCTTTACCTTATCTTCATTTGTAAGTAAAAACTTAAAAGTAACCTATTTTTCTTTTGACCAGCCCATGATGATTCTGAAAGAAAATGAGCGGTGTTTGTTATAGGCCTATGTAGTAACACACGCATCTGAACGACAGATAAACGGTGCGCTCGTATTTCAGTGTTGCTGTTAATATTGTGGTTATTTGAACAAATAGTTAATTCAGTACAACAGCATAAAGTTAAAGAGGGTGAACTATATTACTCGACTGAATCTGCACATGAATTTAAGAAAGTGTTCTTGCTCCGTCCAAGCAATAAATGCACGTCTTTGAATGAGCGAGATGATCCATTTCATGGGCTGCCAAGTGTAAATTATTATTATTATTACAGTTTAAAATTAGTCAGAGCTATGCATCTTTATATTTACAAGTAAATCTCCATATTATGCGTCAAGATATTCTTACCTCTACAGACAACTGCCTTGTTGAAGTGGATTTGAAGATGACTTTTTAATTTGACCAGTTTGTCTGGCTTAAACATGCTGGTCAAGCAAAAAACTGCTGGTAATTGCTGTAACACTTGTTGCACTGCTGCAGCTCAGGTAATGTGTCACCTCTCTGAATCCTTATGTCTCTACAAGAGATGAAGCCACACACAATTATCTCAATGATGACAAATAGGATTAAAATAACTAAACTACAAGGTAATATTAACACACAAACAATGCATATAACAGAGGGAATTAAAGCAAACTATTTATTTTTATGAATAACAAACGTCTTCAAAACTTCACCGCAAGGCCCATTTACAGCATGCATCCGAAAATTTATTGAAACATCCACAGAAAAAAGTTATATACTATAAAGTATGACAACAAATTCAAGCTTCAATATAAGATAATAAAGCCAAGCACACATTAAGTACTTAGCAGATAAATGCTTAACGTAATACTGTATATTTGATAATTATTAAACATGACAGCAAAAATATTACAGACTACTCACCGTGCTCTCTCGTTGTCAATAACTCCGCCCCTCACTTCCGGTTCTATGGCTGCGGTTCTGAAACTGCTGGTGCTGCGGGTCTGCAGCTGGATATATCTCAGAAAAACGTCACCAGTCTCTACTATGCCTGACAGCTGAAGTGGATCTTGTGAAATGTGCGATCGCATCGCCAATCACTCTTGAGAAGTAGGCTCAAGAGTGAAGCCCTGAAGTAGGCTACAGAAGGACAAATCCAAACTTTTTAACACTACTGCAGCTTGCACACTGCGGTCAAGCCAGCCACGCTTTGAAAATACACGGTCAAGCCAGCCGCACTTCTTTTGTCTTGCGCGTGATTCTCGCTTTGATTTGAGTGACCCTGACTATCACTGTTTTCATTTTCAAGGCATTTTACTGTATAGTTTTGTAGAAAACTAAAAGCAAAATCACCCCAAACAACAAAATGCGTCCTAGCACTTGCACTGTGTCCCATTTTCCAACACTCATAAAAAATTTTCCTTTATAGGTTAGCTCATTCTTTCAATTGATATGTATTCAGAGTGAGCCTGAGTATCACTGTATTTATTTTCAAGGCATTTTACGATATAGTTTTGGAGAAAACTAAAAGCAAAATCACCCCAAACAACAAAATGCGTCCTGGCACTTGCACTGTGTCCCATTTTCCAACACTCATAAAAAGTGTCCCTTTTTAGGTTAGCTCATTCTTTCAATTGATATGTATTCAGAGTGACCCTGGCTATCACTATATTCATTTACAAGGCATTTTACTGTATAGTTTTGGAGAAAACTAAAAGCAAAATCACCCAAAACATCAAAATCCATTGTTGCACTTGGATTATTTCTGCATATTCAAACACTCATAAAAAAATGTTCCTTTATAGGTTAGCTCATTCTTTCAATTTATATGTATTCAAGGTGACCCTGACTATCACTCTATTCATTTTCAAGGCATTTTACTGTATGGTTTTGGAGAAAACTAAAAGCAAATTCACCCCAACAAAATGCGTCCTAGCACTTGTACCGTGTCCCACATTCCAACACTCATAAAAAAGTGTTCCTTTATAGGTTAGCTCATTCTTTCAATTCATATGTATTCAGAGTGACCCTGACTATTACTGTATTAATTTACAAGTCAGTTTTGGAGAAAATTAAAAGGCAAATTCACAGCAAGCATCTGAGTTCATAAGCACTTTTACATCACGTCCCATTTTCAAACACTCATAAAAATCTTTCATTTATTGGTTTGCTCATTCTTTCAATTGATTCCTGTTCACAGTGACACTGACTATTACTGTATTAATTTTCAAATATTTTACTGTATAGTTTTGGAGAAAATTAAAGGCAAATTCACCTCAAGCATCTAAATGCATAAGCACTTTTGCATCACGTCCCATTTTCAAACCCTCAGAAAAATATTTCCTTTAGAGGTTTCCTCGTTCTTTCAACTGATTCCTGTTCACATTGACCCTGTCTAATACTGTATTATTTTTTTTATATTTTTACTGTATAGTTTTGGAGAAAATTAATGGCAAATTCACTCAAAAAAAACAGTGCATTCTAGCAGTTGCACTATTACCCATTTTCAAACACTCATAAAAAATCTTTCCTTTATAGGTTTGCTGATTCTTTCAATTGATTCCTGTTCACAGTGTCCCCGAATATTACTGTATATTTTTACTGTATAGTTTTTGAGAAAATTAAAGGCAAATTCACCGATTTTGAGACTTCATTTTCGCAGTTTACAGCATTTCACCACGCTCACACACACAACTACCAACGAACAAGGCCCAGTGCAATTCATTAACGTGTACACGATTTGAAAAAATCGCAAATGTTTATAGCCTAGTAAAAATATTTCAAACTTTTACTGTTTTGCTGTACTTTGGATCAAATAAATGCAGGCTTGGTGAACAGAAGAGACTTCTTTAAAAAACATTAAAAATCTTACTGTTCAAAAACTTTTGACTGGTAGTGTATAGTCAACTTTAATTTTTCTCTCATTTCTAGCTTTTAATTGGGCTTAGAAATCAGATAACTGCTGGACAATAACCAATAATAATGATTTGTTTATATACTACAAACACTTTTTTTAAATCACATAAGGCAGAATAGTTTCTATACTGTAATAAATGCTGTGTCAGTTAGCACTGCATTATTCATATACTTTATTTATTACCTGGAGATGACTTGACAAACACAAATAAACCATATATTGTCTCAATCGTATGTTTAATGCCTTCATGTTTCCAAACGTTTCTGTTTTCTGTGAAAACAGCTGTTTTCATACAGCGATAGCTGGACGCTTTTGTCCATATTAGGAATTTCCTCATATGACTTTCTGCGCGAGAGCGCCCTCCGGCTTCGAGTATGAATGAAACATACACTGCACGGAGTGTTTAGCGCTCAACGATGTTCATCTCGCCTTATTCTGGGTCCGAATAAAACATCAGATCATGCACAGACTATCCTGTCTCTTTGAATTTAAATCTATATTTATTCACACTGGCTCTTGAAAACCTCTATGCAAACACACTTGCCTGAAAAAGTGCGGGGGACGTTATATTAAAAGTGTGGGGGACACGTCCCCCGCGTCCCCCGCGTCCCCCGCGTAATCTACGCCCCTGCATTAATGTGCAGCATTTTGTTCAAATAGAGACATATTTGTGAATACAAATGTTATAGTTTGTATTAAAGTATCATGATCTGTGCATGTAGCAATTAAAATGTGCATTTGTGGATCAGGTGACACGCGTGCATTCATTCACGTCTCTTCTGAGTCGATTCTATTTGATTCATTTGAATTTTGAGACTTTCGTTCCGCCCTTTTAGCCTTGCGCAATCCACACACACACAGCTCGCGATCCACGCGCAGCTGAGCCACAGAAAATCAGCGACCACTAGATGGCACTAGATGTGTGTGGATGTTAATAAAATGAATTAACAAAAGAAGGTATGTTGAAATATACAGTACAACTGAAATGAAATGTAGCATGTCATGATCTTGTTTGTCTGTCTTCGTCTTAATTATGTAATGTCTGGTTAAGATGGGGTAAAATGATCTTGACCACAGGATGGTACAAAATCTCCCCTCAACATATCGACTTCAATGACTATGCGCTTCGTATTTTTTGTAATTTTTTGGAATATTATTAGCATCTGTGAGATTTAATCAGTCAAAACAGTTTTGAGGTTAATTGATCTAATTTTGTGTCTCTGGAAAATAGTGATCTATGTATTATGTTGAAAATCAAAGTGTTTTGTGTCTTTGTTGATGGATTTGTGGACACGTTCATGTTTTTAGATTTGTGGGATACAATTATGTTTTGCAAAAAACAAAAAAAAAACAAAAGCAGCTCATCCAGCAACACAAGTTGTATGTCTTTTAGATTACAGTTTTTATTTTGAAGTGAAATGGTACAGTTAGACCCTTGAGGCAAGATGCCCCCTAGAATGGAAACAAGGTCCTGATTGGCATGTTGTTTTAATCCAATTCTTCCAATTTAATTCAATATAATTATTCATTATTATTCAGTAACTCCATGAGTTAGACATACATTGCAGATATATTTGCTATTCATTAAAGCCTATAGGCTAACTGAGCGAAATCATGTAATTTGAATATAAAGTGTTACTGTTATCATATAACGTCAAATAAAACATGGGCTGCTAAACATCTATATATTCATAGGCCTGCATATAAGTCATAGAATAAATTTACTTCTGAATACATTTGAATTTCTTTGACTAAAATTCCGTTTTGCCTGAATAGTTGATTTAGTATTTTTTCTCAATATCAAATGTTAAAATTGACAATAGAGCCCAAACTATCAAAATTAGTTGCTATTTATTTTCAGATCTAATAATCAACACTCAAACACAAACTGAGTTGTAGCTACATAAAAATTTTAGTTGTGCATAAGGCTGTTCTGTATACAGTGTGCCTCATTGTAGAGCTGCTGGATTCAGTGCAGCAGGATGAAGGAGAGCAGAGAACAGCAGAGGAACAGGAAGCTCTGAGTGACACTCTGAGCGCCGTTACACAGGTTCCCTGAACAACACGAGACCCCATTAACACTACTAAATGATGTTGTGGCATCACAAATCGATTTAGAAACACAGCCTTTTACAACTGTTGACTGGCCTCCGAAACTCTCTGATGAAAAGACAGAAAACACAGGTTAGTCTAAGCTGGAAATCTGTTTAAGTTAGCTACATAAAATGATGGAGAAGCAAAAATAATTACAATGATCTTCCTTTTCCAGATTCTCACCTGTTGCTTTAATGCAGCGGTCTTCAATCCCTGAGCAGCTCGTTATGTTTAAACAGCTGTGCCCATCACAAGAGTAACATGTCTTTCCATTGGGGACAATAGAGCTAAGATCTACATAAGTAAACAAGTGTTCTTTTATTTTATTTTCTGTACAAACATAACATCTAATGAAACAATTCCCCCCTCCCCCATTGATTGAATGTTATATAGAGGTAAAACGACTGCTGACTTTAAAGAGGAGTCATTTGCACATGATCATTGAAGTTCAATACCTGGATCATCTTTGGCGTTACAAAGGTCAGTGTCACAGCAGGAATAAGATGTCTTTACAAAACCGAAGTTCATGGACCCATTTTGACAGTCAACAGCACAGTTTTTAATACTCACTTGAGAACTAATTTCACCTTTAAAAAAAACATGAATGATACATGAAAGACCAATGCTGTAGAAAGCAGCAGTGAGAGATAAAAACAAATATATGTGTCATTTCAGCTGCAAAGCAGAAGAGAAGTAACATTTTGCATTTTCTCATTTTAAATAATTGTTATTGCAAAAAAAAGTTAATTTTTACTGTTGTAACATCAGTAACTTATATAGCAGCATCTTCGTCAGTCAAATATTACTTACCAATTTGTGTTACTGCTGTTGAACTCATGCACTTGGAGAATCCACTGGGACATGTCAACTGTTGTTGTGCACAAGTCAGACTCGTGCACTCATAACAGCTGAGAGAGTGTCCTTTAGTAATAAAAGAGAGAGACATCAGTTATCTATATTTGTACACAATCAAAATTCAAGCTGTTTGTCTTTGTACCTGCAGTGAAAAGAATGAACAGAAGAAAAACAGAGATTTGTAGATCCATCTTTGATCAGAAGGTGAATGAAATAATGAGCCTGTTTCAGTGCTCATTTTATAGCTTATCAGAAGGGGTGGGACTTTGTTAACAGTAATAACAAGACATTATAAAATGACATAACTGATCACACTGAGTCTACTCTGCAATGATAAGAATTCGATTTTAAAAGATTCTGATTTCTGGACACAGAACTGATGGAGGTATTTCTTAATGGCCAAAAGTATACATTTTTAAATAAATGAGAGCCACAGACCATCTGTAATATATGACCATGCAATATACATACCCCAATACACCCCAGTTTAACAAATGAATACAGTAGCAACCATGGGTGTCACTAGGCCATTTTTAGGGGAGCTATAGCAAAATACAAAATATACTGGGGGAGCATTAATCGGTTCCCCATCTACTGTAGCCTAAGTTTTCACTGCGTTCACCCCTCATCACACCACAGCTGTTTCCTCCAGCGAAAATGAAGCACATATGAATGCATACTTTATAAAACGATCATGTTGCCATTTTGATTTGAAGATGTAACTTTCAATATAATACATATTCCAGTGCATGTGGCAAAGAGGGTTGCATACTTGAGCTAAGGAAAGAGGGTTGTACTAGAAATGCAAACAGTAAAATTTTGTGTTTGTACAGTAAACAGGTTGTGTGTGTGAGATCATGAAGACTTGAATTTGGCCTATTCAGTACTCAAATGTTATACCTATTTATGCAATACAGTGGAATACGGCAATAAGTTTAGTATACGACCCCTATTAATCAAACATTTTTTATTTTATTTATTTATATATATTTTTATTATTAGGCTTTATTATTATTATACCCTCACTGGGGGCTAAAATACCCCCCTAAAATTAAAATCCTAGAATCGCCCCTGGTAGCAACTGTATCAATATATTTTAAGCAGAACAAAATCTAAACAGTGTCATGATAATTATTTCCTTTTGAACAGATACTACTAGAAGAACATTAAACTACCAGAAGACAGCCATACAGCTTTGGAATGACATGAGGGTGAGTAAATGAACTTTCACATGCAGAAAGAAGATTGTCTGAGGCATATTGATGGAATTATTGTTTTATTTTAAATATAAGAAGCTTATGTATTGTATCGTTATGTATTTCTTCAGTAACACTTTACAGTAAGGTTCAGTTTGTTAACATTAGTTAACTACATTTGTTAACATGAACTTACAATGAAAAACACGTCAAAAGCATTTATTAATCTTATAGTTAATTAATTGCAGCATTTACTTAAAGGGTTACTCCACCCCAAAATGAAAATTTTGTCATTAATCACTTACCCCCATGTCGTTCCAAACCCGTAACAACTTTGTTCGTCTTCAGAACACAATTTAAGATATTTTGGATGAAAACCGGGAGGCTTGTGACTGTCCCATTGACTGCCAAGTAAATAAAAGTATGAAAGACATCGTCAAAATAGTCCATCTGCCATCAGTGGTTCAATCTGTATTTCATGAAGCGACGAGAATACTTTTTGTACGCAAAGAAAACAAAAATAACGACTTTATTCAACAATTCATCTCCTCCGCGTCACTGTAGCGCCATTTTGGAGAATATCCACTGAACGCAAACAGCGCATGTTGTTCTGTGTCAGCTGTGTCTAGGGATATGCCGGTATCAAATTTTCATGTTGCGATTAATTGCTAATGCTTTTATCACGGTATACTGTAT
>NW_015555881.1:904694-919949 GCF_001515605.1 Sinocyclocheilus anshuiensis
TTGCATACTTGAGCTAAGGAAAGAGGGTTGTACTAGAAATGCAAACAGTAAAATTTTGTGTTTGTACAGTAAACAGGTTGTGTGTGTGAGATCATGAAGACTTGAATTTGGCCTATTCAGTACTCAAATGTTATACCTATTTATGCAATACAGTGGAATACGGCAATAAGTTTAGTATACGACCCCTATTAATCAAACATTTTTTATTTTATTTATTTATATATATTTTTATTATTAGGCTTTATTATTATTATACCCTCACTGGGGGCTAAAATACCCCCCTAAAATTAAAATCCTAGAATCGCCCCTGGTAGCAACTGTATCAATATATTTTAAGCAGAACAAAATCTAAACAGTGTCATGATAATTATTTCCTTTTGAACAGATACTACTAGAAGAACATTAAACTACCAGAAGACAGCCATACAGCTTTGGAATGACATGAGGGTGAGTAAATGAACTTTCACATGCAGAAAGAAGATTGTCTGAGGCATATTGATGGAATTATTGTTTTATTTTAAATATAAGAAGCTTATGTATTGTATCGTTATGTATTTCTTCAGTAACACTTTACAGTAAGGTTCAGTTTGTTAACATTAGTTAACTACATTTGTTAACATGAACTTACAATGAAAAACACGTCAAAAGCATTTATTAATCTTATAGTTAATTAATTGCAGCATTTACTTAAAGGGTTACTCCACCCCAAAATGAAAATTTTGTCATTAATCACTTACCCCCATGTCGTTCCAAACCCGTAAAAACTTCGTTCGTCTTCGGAACACAATTTAAGATATTTTGGATGAAAACCGGGAGGCTTGTGACTGTCCCATTGACTGCCAAGTAAATAAAAGTATGAAAGACATCGTCAAAATAGTCCATCTGCCATCAGTGGTTCAATCTGTATTTCATGAAGCGACGAGAATACTTTTTGTACGCAAAGAAAACAAAAATAACGACTTTATTCAACAATTCATCTCCTCCGCGTCACTGTAGCGCCATTTTGGAGAATATCCACTGAACGCAAACTGCGTATGCTGTTCTGTGTCAGCTACACCACACGGATACACTGTTTTCGTTCAAATCAAAGCGTAAATAAACGTAGAAAACGTATCCGTGTGGTGCGGCTGACACAGACAAGTAGAACAGTATATGCAGTTTACTCTGAAACCCTGTCCAATAATTGCAATTTTTGGAGTATCCCCTGTTAAGTGTAATGCCGATATTAATGACTTAATGTCTTTTCTACATTTGGAAAAAATTAAACACTCCACTGGAGATTCTGGTCATTCATTTTATAAATTGTGGAATCCTATGCTTTCCTTTGTTGAGACCATACCTTCATTGTAGACCCCCCCCTTTTTTTATTTTATTTTGTATTTTTTTCTCTCTCCCCCTAGTTTATGTGTGACAATTTGGGTTGGGTAGGGATTAGGGTGATGTTCTGCTTATTATAACTTTATTAATTTATTACTGTAGATGTTTAAAAAAAAATAGCGGGTTGTGCTGTCTTTCACATATCCCATGTATATAGGTTAACATGTATATGTATATATTTACATGTATATGCTATTTAAGAATCTGCATAATAAAAATACATTTATAATAAAAAATCAGGTTATTTTCCGGTGGTGACGTCGAAATACGAGCATCCACATTCAGCTCAGAGTATTATATTTATTATGTGAATTGGTGATGTTGAAACTCGTACATTCTTATAGTTTGCATTTTCTACAGCTGTTCCACTTCACGCCTGCATGAAATGAGAACATGTTTTTGTAATTTCTTGGGTCAAGAAAGAATCAGAATGTATGATATATTTCCTCATCTCCTGCAGTGAAACACTTGCTCAGGTTGGATGCGCTTAAATTTGCAGTAAGGATGTGTTCTTGTTATCACACGTGCACTTCAGTTAGCTGAAAGAATGCTGGTTGAGTTGTTTACATACTATATATGAGACGTCTGTTGTGTGGGTCTCACTGAGTAAGAAAATAAACATGTAAACAAGGACAATTGTCTCACTGAATGCTTAATGTCTTAAATGTAAATATTAGCAGTTGTGGGTTATAGTCATTGTCTCTAAGCATTTCAAACTTTTGATTGGTTAACCTTACTGGTTGAACAACCAAAAGCATGTACATTATTTATGGCTAGGCAGATTGCCAAATGAAACATTTGACATAGAAAATTCTCTCGCACAATGTGTTTGAAAAAGTTTTCCAGAAGTCACTCAAAGAAATAAATATATATGTTTATATATGTATACATTTACAGTTTTTCCCAACTGATTGTACGTTCGCTGAATCTTTGGCCAATTGTCCCAAAATTCTAAACACAAAACCACAACCAGCAAAAATCTCTAGCAAAAGTAAACACTGAATTCAAAATTTGATCTCTTTCCAATATGATTTGCACACACATCATATGAAAAGATGTGTCTACTTACCAACAACAGACAATAATAATCTATTGTCTCTATTTATCCTACTGCTCGAAATTTGCTTCTTTATTCTTATTTTATTATTGATTGTTTGCCTAAATAATTGCTTAAGAAGTTATTTCTTGTATTAGGCTTGGTTTGCTGTGGTATTGAAATGTGTGGGAAACTGTCTAGTCATTTATATACAGGGGTGCACATAAGTTTTTCAGCCTGGTTCTCATAAGAGAAATTTGAATAGAAATCTTGTAGAGTAGCCTACAGTTTGTCGATCTAAAATGGTAATTGTGCATTAACAGCTGTCATCCATGTCGGTACGCAAATGTGCTGTCCGAACTTATTTATACAGCGCATTTTTTATTTTCTTCGTGGACCTGCGGACCACTTATGTGCACCCCTGTTTATATAGCACTTTATGCAATACAGATTTTTTCAAGACAGCTTCATAATAAAAAGAAAAATAACAGGATTAATGGTGCAGAATTCTTCAATTATGAAACAAAGCTAATTTCAGCAGTAAAGCAGCTCAACTGAAGATTCAATTTAGTTCATTAACAGTATCAATAATGCAAATGTAATTAATGACTGTGCGAAGTTCAGTAATTATGAAACAAGTTCATTTCAGCTATGAGCAGTTCTGCAGAAGATAATAGTGTCATTATTCAACTCAGTGTAGTTGAGTGTTGATTCAATTTAGTTTCTTAGACCATCAGCTATTATATAATCTGTACAGCGTGTCTCATTGTAGAATGTGTAGAGCTGCTGGATTCAGTGCAGCAGGATGAAGGAGAGCAGAGAACAGCAGAGGAACAGGAAGCTCTGAGTGACACTCTGAGCGCCGTTACACAGGTTCCCTTCACAGCATGAGATGTCCTCAACACTGCTAACCATTGAATCACAAATGTCTTTAGAGACACAGCCTTTCACAACCTTTTTCAGGGAATTCCGGAGTCCCTGATGAAAAGAAAGAAAACAAAGGTTGATTCAGCTAGCAATAGGTGTATATCATCTGTATCAAATGTTTCAAATTAATGATGGAGAGACAAAAATAATGACTTGAAATTTCCTCTTTCTTCCTTTTCTTAGGTGTTGCTGTAATGTAGTGGGTTTTCACTCCCTGAGCAGCTCAACATGTTTGAGCAGCTCTTCTCATTTCTTTCCATTGGGAACCATAGTTCTGGGATCTACAGGAGGAAAAAAAGTATTCTTTTATTTTATTTTCTGTACAGAATATAAAATCGAATGAAATAACAATCTGTTAGCTGCTCTATTCAATCAGTTCACAACTGACAAGCCGCACCCTGCATTTTATTTCCTGATTGAATGTCCTTTGGAAGTAAAATAAGTGTTGACTTATAGAGACGGTATTCATTTGCATATGGTCTGTAAAGTACAATACCTGGAGCATATTGGGCATTACACTGGTCTGTGTTACAGCACGCTATAACACTCCTTAGAAAGTCAACATTTTGGGACCCACATGACAGTTAGCAGCTTTTACCCTTTGACATAGTAGTAATGCCACCTAAAAACATGAATGATGCAGGAAAGACCAATTCAACTGCACATTATTTTGATGGACAATTTATTTATAAATATGTTAGAAAGAAGCAGTGAGAGTTAAAAACAAACAAACAAAACCTCACAGCTACAAATAAAAAAAGAAAGTGCTTTTTAATACAGATTGTATTGATAGCATATCAATCTGAGAGAAAAAAACTAAATAGCAGAAGTCAAGAATGCCAGGAAAACAAGTAGCAGTTCTAAGAGAAGTTGCATTTCCACTGTTGCAGCTCCAGTAGCAGCATCTCCATCAGTCAATTATAACAGTAGATTTCAATACATCATGGACTTATCAACTTGTTCTATTACTGTGTAATTCATGCACTTCGAAGATCCACTGGGACATTACCTCTTGATCTGAACAAGAATCGTCCAAACCTCTGCACTCATAACAGTCGAGAGTGTCCTTTAGTAATAAAACAGAGAGAGACAGTGAAAGAGAGACATTGATTATCTCTATTTTTATGCAATAAATATTCAAGCTATTTGTCTTTGTACCTGCAGTGAACAGTATGAACAGAAGAAAAACGATCTGCAGATCCATCTTTGATCAGGAGCTGAATGAAATAATGTGTCTGTTTCAGCGCTCATTTTATAGCTCATCAGAAGGGGAGGGTCTTCATGAGTAAATGACAGTTTAAGAGAAATAACTTTCAATAGGTCTATTTAGGTCAGTTTGTTAACAATAATCACAAGACATTAAAATAACAACATTTATCACACTGAGTCTACTCTGCAATGAGAAGTATCATATTTAAAAAGGGCCTGATTTCTGGACACAGAACTGATGGAGGTATTTCTTTATAAAGGCCAAAAGCATTATTATGCATGTAAAAACATTCTTAAATAAATGAGAGGCACAGACTGCATGAAAACATTTATTTTTCATCTGTAACATACAATATACATTTCCCCATTATTGACACCCCAGTTTAACAAATGAATATAATAGAAACTATATCAACGTTACAACTTAATAAAGGCTGCATCAAGAATATAAAAAATGTATTGATAATTATTATTTCCTTTTGAAGAAGGTCACAGGAGTGAAACCTCAGCGATGCCGGTCCGATAACATCTATTCGAAAAGTGAAAGATGTAATGACAGCACAGGGAGGATCAACTCCCTATTAACACTTGTGGTTCTGAATTCATTTAAACGGTAAGCATTCAACTGGAATATGAGTGGTCAGGTGTTCACATGCTTTTGGTCATATAATGTGTTATTTTGAACTAACACATATAAATGGCAGTATTATAATTATTTTGTAGTAGCTTCACCTGTAGAGAGGACACAGACATACAGGTGCATCTCAATAAATTAGAATGTCGTGGAAAAGTTCATTTATTTCAGTAATTCAACTCAAATTTGTTTTAGTACTTCAACTTAAAAATAAATGAAAATTAGAAATGTTGCCTTCACAACTACCTGAAATAAGATAAGATTTACATTTTTTTTACTGCAATTAAAATGTTTTTAATGATTCTAGTTAATTATAATAACCCTAACTATTCATATCAAATGGATAATCTCACTTTATATAAAAAAAATAAAAACTAATTATTAAAAATATAAGTAAAATCTTCTACTTCAGACAGGACAACTTTTTAACTGGAGAAAGCGTTATTATGGATAGAGGACTAATTTTTGTAGGAAGCAATTGTTTAAAGTTAAAAATGTCTTGATGGATTTGTTTCTTACAAACACGCAGCTTTTCACTTCACAAGGCATTAACTGATGGACTGGAGTGGTGTGGATTATTGTGATGTTTTTATCAGCTGTTTGGACTCTCATTCTGACGGCACCCATTCACTGCAGAGGATCCATTGCTAAGCAAGTGATGCAATGCTACATTTCTCCAAATCTGTTTCCATGAAGAAAAAAACTCATCTACATATTTTATGGCCAGAGTAAATTTGCAGCAAATTCTCATTTTTGGGTAAACTGTTCTTTTAATTTGTGTTAAGTTGTGATTTCTTACTTCTCTATTCCTCTCCTTGACCTGCAGGTGAAGTTCTGTCGGGTCCGGGGCTCTGCAGTCGGCACCAGCGCTTTTTTCCGCAGTTCGGCTTTGCCGGCCCTGCTGCTGTACCGCGGCGGTGAGCTGGTGGGGAATCTGGTGCGTGTGTCCGATCAGCTTGGAGATGATTTCTACGCCACAGATGTCGAAGCTCTGCTGCAGGAATACGGGCTTCTTCCAGAGAAATACACTCAGCCAAACACATACTCGTCTATTCGCAATGCCGCTGTCACTCACCCTAATGAGTCAGACAGCGACCTGGATATAGACTAAATGCGTAATGTCTGTATACAAACACACAGATCCAGAAGAATATACACTCTTGTATACATTCACATAGTGATTCAGACCCAATACCGTGACCAAAAACATAAACAACGGTTGCAGCTCAGAAAAATGTGAGATACACTACTGTCAATACGGAATCTCTTTGCAAACGTTACGCCATTCACAGATCATGATTACTGGAACAATACAGTAGATATCATTAGATGTCTTCATGTGCATGTCATTTCAGACACTTCCAGAATCGGGAGTGTTTCTTTATGCAATCAAAAATGCAAAACCCTTCAGAGAACCCTGCATCAATGCTTCACTATTTATTATAGTTTTAGATTTATATGTTTGTTTATTTGTGTGTATTTTTGGACATCTTAGTTTGCTTTACCCTCTGTTAGTTTTATACATTTTGTAAACATATCCATCAAGACAAATGCAAAAATAAAAACAAATGATTCAGAAGTTACCCTTTTCTTGTGGTTATTTTTATATGTATGCATTTTCTGTGCCTTTTAGGAGGAAAGTTGGTTTAAAAACTATATTTTAAAATATATATTCTTTAGCTAATGCTTATTGCCAGAATGTAATATTAAGCAAAATTTTCAGCTACATATAATCTGGTGTCTTTTATATATATATATATATATATATAGATATATATAAAATAAATTCAAATAAATATATAAATAAAAAGCATAACTTTTAACTTAACGTTTAACTCATTTACTCAGTATATTATATAACCATTTTAATAAAGATGTTATGTCTTTATTTACTTAGATAATGTAATCTAAAAATTTTGAGAACATTTTGTGAAGCTGTATGGCAGAATTAATGTCTGTTTTGTTTTGTTTTTGACACTATGGAACTTATTTTAGAGAAATATGTCGAATTAGTTAGTTCTAAATAAACCATGGTCCGTTTGCTCACTTTTGTTTATGTGCACAACATTGAATTATTTAATTACACGCCGAGATCAAGAGGGGGCGCCTTTTAGCTGTAGGACAGTCTGGGCAGAACTTGTCTTTATAATAGCAATTTAGTAAACGTAAAATACAGTAATTTTATTAATATTATATTTTAACGAAATATATATATATATATATATATAGATATATATAAAATAAATTCAAATAAATATATAAATAAAAAGCATAACTTTTAACTTAACGTTTAACTCATTTACTCAGTATATTATATAACCATTTTAATAAAGATGTTATGTCTTTATTTACTTAGATAATGTAATCTAAAAATTTTGAGAACATTTTGTGAAGCTGTATGGCAGAATTAATGTCTGTTTTGTTTTGTTTTTGACACTATGGAACTTATTTTAGAGAAATATGTCGAATTAGTTAGTTCTAAATAAACCATGGTCCGTTTGCTCACTTTTGTTTATGTGCACAACATTGAATTATTTAATTACACGCCGAGATCAAGAGGGGGCGCCTTTTAGCTGTAGGACAGTCTGGGCAGAACTTGTCTTTATAATAGCAATTTAGTAAACGTAAAATACAGTAATTTTATTAATATTATATTTTAACGAAAATTACAGCTCACACTCAGCAGATTGTGGTATTTATGTAATATTTTATGTTTATTTTTTGTCGTGAATGGGGCGGGGCCAAACGGGAACGATCCGTGACGTCACATGTACACGTCGCCAAGCAGGACGCGCTCGGCCAAGATGGCGGACAAGTGTCAGCCGCGGTGTCCTGTACTTTTCTGAGAAACTCAACTCCAGCCGCGCTCGTATCGAGTTTTGTTTGTATCTGTGCATCTCGACTGGAAGATAACGGGTAAGAGATCCCGTATGGAGCAGTGTGTTCAGTTCTGACAGTTCTGTGGTTCGAGAGATTAACTGCAATAGTTAGCATGCTAACGGCTAGTGGCCCAGTCAGCTGTCATCTGTAATTCCTCTCATCCTCTATTTACATTTCTTATGTTGATTCCTTTGTGTTTCTTCTCGTTATATTTCAAAATTTTACTGTCCAGGTGCGTAGTTAAATTTGCAGGCTTCATTGATTAGTTATGTTGTGATTTAGCTACAGATCTTTTGCCTTTTGCCTGCTTGGTTTACACTGCTGTAAGTTTATTTAGTGTGTATGTTTTGTTTTGACAGTTTTGTGCACTAAGCACCATGATCCACATTAACAGCATGACATAATTTTTGTGTGTTTTCAATACATTGATACGAGACCTCTTTTAAGTACGTTTGCTGTTGTAGTTAAAGAGACAGGATTTAAAGACCAGGATGTGACATCAGTGGGTTAAATCCAGTGAGGGGCGCTATACGTGTCCGCCTAAGAGCCGGATATAATGCAGTATATTGCAACATTCTCTCTGTAAATGCACATTGCATATTTTGTAATTCAAATATTTTGTGTAATATTATGCATGTAGCCACGGATGAGAGTGTTATCTGTCATCTCAGATCAAAATCTCAGACAACACAAAACGTCCTGTACATGACAGCGTAGCCAACTGTGTGGTAACACAGACTGTTATATGGCACCTTAACTGAATTATTGGGCTCCAGAAATTCCATTATGTCCTTTCTGTCTGGCTGCATTATTGTTTACAATCGGTTCAAATGCAGTGTTATATCTGGGTGTTTTGTGATCCATAATGGCTAGAGTGTAAGCAGAGACGAGATTACTGTGGATGTACAGTATCTGTTTGGACTCCTAGCTACTCATTCTTGATTGTTTCTATTTCTCACATTTTAGATCAAGACTGAAACGACACCAATGGAAGTATGTGAATACTAAATTACCAATATAATGTTAAAAAAAATTAAAACTATCATATATTTGAGCTTCTTCAAAGTTACCACCCTTTGTCTAGATTACAGTTCTGCAAAGAGCTTTCTACAAAATGCATGCATAAGTGCAATTACACTACCATTCAAACGTTTGGGGCATTTTAGTTGTTCAAAAATACAGTAAAAACACTATTAATGTGAAATATTATTAGACCAATATAATGTTAAAAAAAATTAAAACTATGATATATTTGAGCTTCTTCAAAGTTACCACCCGTTGTCTAGATTACAGTTCTGCAAAGAGCTTTCTAAAAAAATGCATGCATAAGTGCAATTACACTACCATTCAAACGTTTGGGGCATTTTAGTTGTTCAAAAATACAGTAAAAACACTATTAATGTGAAATATTATTACAATTTGAAATAATTATTTTCCATTTGAATATATTTTCAAATGTAATTTATTCCAGTAATGGCAAAGCTGAATTTTCAGAAGCCATTATTCCAGTCTTCATTGCCACATGATCTTTCAGAAATCATTCTAAAATGCTGAGTTGATGCTCAGGAAACATTCATTCTTATTATCAATGTTGAAAACAGTTGTGTTGCAATATTTTTGTTGAAACCATGATACATTATTTGATGAATAGAAGGTTCAAAAGACCAGCATTTATTTGAGTTAGAAATATTTTATAACATTGTCTTTTCTGTCCCTTTTGATCAATTTAATGTATCCTTGCTGAATAAGTATTAATTAATAGTATTACATTTTTAAAAATATATATATCTTACTGACTCCAGACTTTTATAGTACGGTAGTGTATGTTTGTCTAGAAAAGCATTTAAGCATAAACTTTTAAATCAAAAGCTTTTAAATAAAAAACATAATGGGAAACATTATATTCCGTTAAATGTGTCCAAATGTATGACCAATGCTGTTTTTGTCACAGTGGTGTTGTTTTAGTCACAGCTGGTGTGACTGAGAACATTGTTGTTTAATGATAAACACTGTATTTTCATAAAGAGAAACTGCATCTCTCCCCTGTTGTTGTAGACTAAACTATGTACTTGTAGAGGTGAGGCCCCCTGCTTTAAAAAATGTCTGACAGGTTTCAAAGTTCAATGTAACTTAATGCACATTTCTAACACCCGGTGCCTGATATCAGGTTTCTGATCGTGGTGACTGTCCATATGCCAACATAGTGGAGTACTGCTGTCTTCACCCCTGCTCATAATAGGGCTTATGAATCTCAGATGGTGTGATAATGTTTGTGTATAAGAGAAGAAACTTGGTTTTAACAAAATGAAGTCAAAATTTATGCTACTTGCGCAATCTATCAGTTCACTTTTTTTTTAAATAGACTGACATGCTGTATAAAACCACTGCATGTCTTGTTCATGAAGGGTGCCACGTTGCCCATGTTGACATTCTCACCATATAATGTTTAAAGCAGAATGGTCATTGTTGTTTTAGCTGAGCAGCTATTAGCAGTATTAATTGAACTTTGGATGTGTGTTCACATGATGCATGTTGATAACAGGCAAACCCTGTGGTAAAACCATACAATCTTTGCACCAAGACATGACATAAATCTGTGTTTTTCCACTATAGTGAGATCTCCAGTAAGTGTAAACACTTTGGAGACCTGTGAGTGTAAACGATGCAGCCCCCTCCTCGGACAGCCCCTCCTGGAGCTAGTGGGCCTCCGCCTCCCTCTGGTGGACCAAATGCCTTCAGAAGAACCAGACCTCACAAGCATGGGGCTGCAGCTGCTATGACACCGGCTGCCCCACCCACACAGCCAGTGACTGATCCTTTTGCCTTTGGAAGACAAAGTTTTTCACCCATGGCCGGGGGCAGCCAAGTTCCAACCACAAACAGCAACCCACTTCATATGCAAGGTCCTCCCCTGCCCGTGTTTAACCCAGCGACTCCACCACAAGGGCCACCACCAGGAGCAGCGCAGGCAGCCTCTCCTGGCCCACCACCAAGAATTTTTACACCTCAACCAGTTCTCCCAGGGCCCGCACCAAACTCCAATCCTCCACCTGTAGAACCAGGATACTTTAATTCCCAAGAACCTATGCCCTATATAGCACAATTACCTAACCCTGCTTCTTCTTTCAGTTCTGGTTCATCACATCCACCCTTCACTGCCCCAACACCTCCAGTTCAATCCCAGACTCCTTTTCAATCCCAGCCAACGCCTCCTCTACCTTCTCACTGGGTGCCTGACCACAGAAGCCGCCCACCTTCTGTTCAGAACTACTTTCAGCCAACTAGTGATCTCCCATCTCAGCCTTTTCAAGCTCAAGCCCCACCCCCTGTGCCCTCTTCTCACACAGCCCCACCATTGACACAATTTCAGAATCAAGGTCAGTCAGCTCAATCAAATGTGACTGGGCCTGCTCCAACTCAGCAACTCAACTCCCACTTCCCGGCTCAAAATTACTTCAGTCAGTCAGGTGGACCCTTAGAGCCATGGTTCAATCAAAACCCACAGGATCCATCTCAGCGTGCCTGCCCTGTCTCCTACTCTGAAGTTCCCAGTGATTCCGGAACTCTCTCAATGTTCTTTCGGGGCAATGATGTTGAAAATGAAGAAACACTGTCAGGGGAGGGACGTGTAAATGGGATTCATCACCCTTTCCATTCGACGACTGAGTTCCCTGGTCCATATTTGAATGACACTGGTAACATTCGAGCCGGGGCAGGCCCATGTGATTCTGTGGAGAATCAGGAATGTGTTCCAAACCAGGAAGTGCTGCCTAGTGAGCCTCCTCCAAGCCATGCCTTTGAGGGGGGGCCTAATTTGGAGACACCTGACACTGGCCCTCGTCTTGCCCGCTCTGCAAGTGTTTCATCCAGCTACAGTAACGTCAGTCACAGCAGTGGGCACGTTCCTCAGAGCGGCAGCCACATCCCTCTGCGACAGCAAGGTGTAGTGGGAACATTTATCCAACAGGAAAGTCCCCGCCCACCAGATAACCCTGCTTTGCATCCCTCCACTGGTGGATATTTTGAACAGATAGACTCCAACCCAGCTGCAGAGGCAAGTCCTACTTTCCCAACTCCTAACCCACCTAAACCCGTTGGTGTGTTCCAAGCGAGTGCAAATTCTTCCTTTGAGCCTGTCCGCTCACATGGTGTAGGAGTTCGACCTGCTGAGGTTGATCGTGCACGTATGGTAATGGAAAAGGGTGGACGTGACATGCAGCCTGGCAACCTAGAACAACCCCCGGATAACTTGGAGACCATTTACTTACAGGAACGCCGACCCTCATCTCGAGCTCAGGGAGCACGATGCCCCATTGAGAGTCCTGCTACTACACTCTGGGCTCAAAATGACACTGCCAGTCTAGGTACTAACATACTGTTAGCCCCTGCAGCACCCTCGCTGGCTGCAACATTTGTTCCAGCACATCCATCCGAAGTCGTCCAGCCACCAGAGGATGGCCCTCTTGATTTGCATCCAGCGAACCCAGATCCACAACCTCCCTCTGAAAATCTGGAAATTCCCCCAGACTCCACGCCTCAGACAAGTGTGGGATATGCCTCCTTGCTGGTGACCTCGCCTCCCGTAGAGGCCCTGAACCAGCCTGTGTCGATTGCGCCACCTTCCAGTTTGGTTTCCTCTCAAAACCTCTTACAACCCTTCAATCAGACAAGTCCTCAAGAGACAGCAACACCTGTGCACCCACACCCTCAGTCTTCTGTGACCAATCAAATGCCTCAGAATTCTCCTCCAACAAATCAGCCACAGCCTCTTTTCTCTCAGACACCAGTAAACTTCAGCACTTCTTCCACTCAATGTATCTTGAACCTAGCACGAGAGGCAAAAGATGTTCAGCCCTCTGTTCAAGCAGCCCGACCCGTTCTCTCAAGGGCTCAGTCTCTTAGAAGTGATAGCCAGTCTCTTCTGCCTTCTGTTTCTCAAGCTCTGACTTTTGCCCCTGCCACAAGTCACAATGAATCTTCAAATTATGAGCTGCTTGATTTTTCTATGCATCAACCACAGTCCACGAATCAGGTGATGGTCCCAGCTGTCTCTCAGTCTGCCCATCCTGCGGGCTTGGTGAATAACACACCCGGCTTTTACCTGCAGGTCACCAAAGATGCACAGCAGGGTGGGCATTCTGACAGCGAGGCACTGCCCCTTCTGCAGAACTCAAACACCCCACGACCCTGCAGCAGCCAACCTGTCAAAGATCCAATTCACACCTCCCACCCTGCCCATCCACCTCCAGCTCAACACCAGCCTCCTCCACATGCCCCGCCAACTCAACCTGGTGTCCCTCTCGGATCTGCCCTACCTTCCTCTTACCCACCCCAGTCTGGGAACTCTGCCCCCCAGCCACTTCAAGAACCCCAAAGACCTCCTTCATCTCTAGGTGATCAGTCAGGTTATGGTGCTCCTCCTGCGATGCCACCTGGTCCGGGTTACGCAGGGTACTACCCGGGACCCTACCCTGAGTACCAGAATGGAAGACTGCCGTACCCACCCCAGTACCCTATGGATCCCAGATCTCAAAGCTACTATCAGGTGCAGTGATGTAATGATCTAGTATGTTTCCACATATCAAAGCTTCTAAATTCCAGACTTAAAACATGACTTGGTAAAATATTCATAATTTTCTGTCTGTTTTTAATTTTGTAGGATGATCCCTACCGTAGAGGAGATCCTCGATACGGATGGTATGATGGTCAAAATCCTGGCTACCGGGAGGCTGAACGTCAACCAGAGAGGCCAAGTTCTCAAACCAGCCAATACTCAGACAGACCCAACTCCAGGTCAGATCATTCACTCTCTTTCTGACACTTTGAGTCTGTTTTCATACTTGGTTTCTATTGCTTGGTCGCAATCAGGGTTTCTAGCTGTTTACCACTAGAATTTTTTATTTTACATCATAACTTAAAGGGGACCTATTATGCAAAATTCACTTTTGCAAGGTGTTTGGACATAAATGTGTGTTGGCAGTGTGTGAGCGCCGTGCTCCCCGTCTGTGTAATTCATAAATAATCTGGCAGGGTGCAGAATTCGGCATGACACCGGTTCGAACATATATGGCTGAACACCGCTACTAGCAGTTTCTGACATTTTCAGTGTGTGAGAGAGTGTTTTGTTATTGCTGGCATGCCGGTGCGCGAGCTCTAGAAACTCCACCCTCTTCTGAAAGGGGAGGCGGGAGCACCAGCTCGTTTTCATTTAAAGGGACAAACACAGAAAACAGCGCGTTTTGGTTCATACCCTAAAAATGGCAATTTCAACAAGCTATAAAAAAATTCTGTAGGGTATTTTGAGCTAAAACTTTACATGCACACTCTGGGGACATCAGAGACTTATTTTACATCTTGTAAAAAGGGGCATAATAGGTCACCTTTAACATGCACAAAATGGTTCCTGAATACATTTCATCATACCCAGAATCTGTTGTGACTCTTCAGCATCAAAAGCCCTAGTTTCAAAGCATCCTTAGACTGAGCATTTTGTACTTTTTGTTTTTAATATTAATAACATGTTTCCCTTGTTTTTCTAATTTTTGATCTTAGACAGGGGTATCAAGAAGACTTTTCTAGATCCAGCCGTAGTGCCTATGATGACTACTATGCAAACTACTATAAAAGACAGAATGATGCCTATGGAGGTAAAGACAGCACTACAGACACTTGTTCTCTATACACCCAAGGGCTAAATATGGTTTCTGCTTTTTGCTTATGAGTCTGTGTTTGTGTATTCAGATAGGAGCAGGTGGTATGATCCAAATGCTGCTTATGATCCACGCTACAAAGCCTACTATGATCAAGCATATGGCTGGTACTATGGAGATGCCTACAACAACCAACAATATCAAAACAGGTACACAAATACACTTGTGCAATCAATGTTTTTGTACATGCTGACACCTCTCTAACTGAGTTTTCATGGTAATGGTTGCTAGGGGAAGAGAGGGCTATGATGATCCATGGCGATATTACCCTGGTTATGACTCAAGCTTTGATGATGACTACCGGCGCCGCGATCCGTACGCTGACGATTTTGACCGCCGTTCGGTTCACAGTGAACGATCAGCACACAGTGTCCATTCATCACACAGTCAACACAGTAGCTTCAGCTCACGGTCTCAACAGGTCTGTGTGTGTGTGTGTGTGTGTGTGTGTGTGTGTGTGTGTGTGTGTTTTTAGATCGTAT
>NW_015555881.1:921376-922758 GCF_001515605.1 Sinocyclocheilus anshuiensis
GTGGGGTGGTGTGTGTGTGTGTGTGTGTGTGTTTTTAGATCGTATTTTGTCTGTAACAAATTTCTTCCTTATACAGAGTCAAGTGTATAGAAGTCAACCAGATTTGGTCAGTGCAACCTACGATACCACTGGGACGACTCTTCCAGCGGATTACACCTACAGCCAGTATCCTAACCCTTCAGATACTGCAGATTACAGTCAGATTTCTTACTCTACAGACAACACCTGGACTGCCCCAGAGCAGCGTAAGTATTACACATAAAGCCCAATGTCCACCATGATGTTGCATTTAACATTGGGATTTTCTTTTAAAAGCACTTTTAGCTGTAGCTTAGCATAGATCATTGAATCTGATTAGACTTAAAGCATCGATTTTACACTTAATGCACATGCATTAAAGAGATAGTTCACCCAAAAATTAAAATTAGCCCATGATTTACTCACCCTCAGGGCATCCTAGGCGTATCTGACATTTTATATTTAAAATTGTCCTGGCTCTTCCAAGCTGTATAATGGCAGTGAATGATGCCCCTATTTTTGAAGCCTAAAAATCTGCATCCATCCATCATAAAACTACTCCACACGGCTCTGGGGTGTTAATAAAGGCCTTCTGAAGCTAAACGATGCATTAGTGTGAGAAAAATATAGATTTTTAAAAATGTATAAACTGTAATCTCCATCTTCCGGTCGCTCAAGCAGGTGCGTTCACGAAAAGACGTTTGAGCGTATGACGTAGGCGTAGCGGAAGCTCCGTGGAGGGAGTGACGAATGCGGAAGCACAGAGGAGAAAGCAAAACAAAACACCTGTCACAAACTAGTACTACAAAACCTGCCATATTTGTTTGTTCTCCCCGGAGCTTACGTTGCATCTTCCGCTTCGTCTGCGTCATACGCTTGAACACCTTGTCGTGAACGCGCCTGCTTGAGCGACCAGAAGCTGGAGATTAGAGATTACAGTTTTTGAAAAATCTATATTTTTCTTACACTAATGCATCGTTTCGCTTCAGAAGGCCTTTAGCCTTTATCCAGAGCCATGTGGAGTAGTTTTATGATGGATGGATGCAGTTTTAGGCTTCAGAAACAGGGGCACCATTCACTGCCATTATACAGCTTGGAAGAGCCAGGACAATTTTAAATATAACTGTGATTGTGTTCGTCTGAAAAAGGAATGTCAGATACGCCTAGGATGCCCTGAGGGTGAGTAAATCATGGGCTAATTTTAATTTTTGGGTGAACTATCTCTTTAATGCATGTGCATTAAGTGTAAAATCGATGCTTTAATAATTTTAAAGGAACACTCCACTATTTTTGAAAATAGGCTCATTTTCCAACTCCCCTAGAGTTAAACAGTTGAGTTTTACCGTTTTCGAATCCATTCGGCT
>NW_015555881.1:923886-924510 GCF_001515605.1 Sinocyclocheilus anshuiensis
ACAACGGTCAAGAATTAGAAGTACAAAACGAGGATTTGTAAAGAAGAATGTCAGAGGATTTCGATATAAGGCAAGAGGAGAATGAGTTTTTTGCCCAGCCATATTTGTTTGAACCAGAGTATACCGACCACAGGAACTCTGCGAGATGAGGAGGCCGCAGCGGCGGTGGCACAAACTACAGATGTAGTTCACGTGGTTTCCCTGTGCTGTAAACAAAACTTGGTTCTCGCGAGACTACACTCTTCTCTCCGGAGCTTACGATGCGCATTCCGCTACGCCTACGTCATACGCTCGAACACCTTGTCGTGAATGCGCCTACTTGAGCGACCGGAACCTGGAGATTACAGTTTATAATTTTTGAAAAATCTATATTTTTCTTACACTAATGCATCGTTTCGCTTCAGAAGGCCTTTATTAAAGGGTTAGTTCACCCAAAAATGAAAATTAGCCCATAAATTACTCACCCTCAAGTCTCATCCTAGTTGTATATGACTTTCTTCTTTCAGACGAATCCAGTCGGAGTTATATTAAACATTGTCTTTGATCTTTTAAGCTGTTTAATGCCACTCAGCGGGTGTTGCATGCATCAGTCCAAAAGAAGTTAAATAAAAAGCACCCATCCAT
>NW_015555881.1:924742-925073 GCF_001515605.1 Sinocyclocheilus anshuiensis
GTCTCCTCTTCGAAATCCTCCGACATTCTTCTTTACAAATCCTCATTTTGTAATTCTAATTAGTGACCGTAGTGACCGTTGGATCTCTCCCCTGCGTTTCTGCGTGCGTCACTTTTGAGTGGCGCATGCGCAAAGCCGACCTCATGCGTCATCCACCCAGAGCTGCTTCCGTGTACAACTATTGGCGCAAGCTAGATTAAAGTGATTATTACGTTTTGAATATGGAAATTTTTCTTACAAAAACGCATCGATTTGCTACAGGAGGCCTTTGTACACCCCCCGGAGCCGTGTGAGACACTTTTTTTATGGATGGGCGCTTTTTATTTAACTT
>NW_015555881.1:926331-932373 GCF_001515605.1 Sinocyclocheilus anshuiensis
CTTACTTTAGCAAAGGAAAACCAGTCTCCTCTTGGCTTATATCGAAATCCTCCGACATTCTTCTTTACAAATCCTCATTTTGTAATTCTAATTAGTGACCGTTGTTTTGTTTTGATCTCTCCCCTGCGTTTCTGCGTGCGTCACTTTTGAGTGGCGCATGCGCAAAGCCGACCTCATGCGTCATCCACCCAGAGCTGCTTCCGTGTACAACTATTGGCGCAAGCTAGATTAAAGTGATTATTACGTTTTGAATATGGATATTTTTCTTACAAAAACGCATCGATTCGCTACAGGAGGCCTTTGTTCACCCACCGGAGCCGTGTGAGACACTTTTTTTTAATGGATGGGTGCTTTTTATTTAACTTCTTTTGGACTGATGCATGCAACACCCGCTGAGTGGCATTAAACAGCTTGAAAAATCAAAGACAATTCTTAATATAACTCCGACTGGATTCGTCTGAAAGAAGTAATTTATAGGCTAATTTTCATTTTTGGGTGAACTAACCCTTTAACACCCCGGAGCCGTGTGGAGTAGTTATGATAGATGGATATGCAGTTTTTTCGGCTTCAAAAACGGGCACTATTCACTGCCATTATACAGCTTGGAAGAGCCACAATTTTAAATATAACTGCGATTGTGTTCGTCTGAAAGAGGAATGTCAGATACGCCTGGGATGCCCTGAGGGTGAGTAAATCATGGGCTAATTTTCATTTTTGGGTGAACTATCCCTTTAACAAAAGCTTCCTGATTTTTTGGGGGAAGTAAAATGATCTTAAACCATCTTCGTCTGTGTTTTTCTCTCATTTTTTTTCTTTCTCAGCTCCTCCAAGGCCGTTGACCCCAGAGAAATTTTCTATTCCTCATCGCTGTGCTCGGTTTGGTCCGGCTGGTCAGCTGATCCTTGTCCAACCCAACCTGCCCTCTGCTGGTCAGCCTACACTTGTGGAAATCCACAGTATGGAGGTAACATTTGAATCAGTGTGCAAATATCCTGATATATAAATCAATTGCAAGTTATCACCGATATCTATATTATTATTTAAGCATTTTTTTCAGTTCATAAATTCTGTAATTAGCTTGTTTATCAGATGTTCCTAGGTAATTACCTACATTGTAAAATCGTTTTACCCCTAAAAAAAGTAGTACTTTGCAACTAATTGAGTTAGCTTGCAATTAGATGTTTGTTTAACTTTTAACCTTCCCCTTGATCCTCAGCTGTGCAGTTTTGTTTTGCTTTTGTGATTTGGTTATAAATAGGTCCATGATAATTGCTCAACTACATTATTTGCATCTGATATCTTGGCTGTGATATTATTCCAGATGATTCTGCAGGATTATCCAGAGCAGTCAGAAATGCGTTCATTCCCTGGCCCACTCGTCAAGTAATAGTCCTGCTTTATTTACTGAATAAAAGTGTACATGTGTATACTCTGACACTGTTAGAGCCACGTACACAGACAAACAATCCAGTCATCGTCTCATGTGTATGTCCACAGAGAGGAGACTCATAAGGTGGATGTCATAAAGTTTGCTCAGAACAAAGCCCAAGTGTGTTTGCGAAATGATGACCTCATCGACAAAGACTCCGCCTACCTCATCTGGGAGTTCATTGTGCTGCTGTGTCGCCAGAATGGGGTGAGTGATTGTGCAGCCCTAGCCTTAACTAAGAGTGTGTATTGTGTTTGGTTGCTTGTTTGATACCAATTCCTTTTTTTAGTATACCGAGTAGTTTTTCGTCTTTGTTTTAGACGGTAGTGGGCACAGACATCGCTGACCTGTTACTAAAGGAGCATCGCTCTGTCTGGTTGCCGGGAAAATCACCCAATGAGGCTAATCTCATCGACTTCAACAATGAAGCAATAGAGCATGCTGAGGAGGAAGAGGCGGGGCCAATATCCCTTCTATCAGACACTTTCATGGGCGTGCCAGAGAATGTTGGCAAGGAGACGGAGCGTTTCAGAGAACTACTACTATTCGGCCGCAAGAAGGCGAGACAAAATGCATGACTTTCCTTCCCCCCTTCAGCCATATAGAGACCACTTTTCATGATCCAGTCGGTTCCAATGGATAGCATAAAGTCCTCGACCATATTGTTACTGGTTGAATATCCTGTTCAGTTTTAGTTTGTGGAAGTTTGTTCATTTAAACGAATCAAAATATTTTTTATAATAATATTGTCTAGTCATATTGCATGGTGAAAGGGAATATGTTTTTATTTTCTATTTTTTTTGTCCTTAGCTGATCACATGCCTGCATATTATTTTATGTGGATGTAGATTACATCTTTGTCCTCATTGACAAAGCCATATATTTAAACAGTGGAAAGACAATTGAGAAGTTTGTGTATGTTTGTTAGGATGCTCTGGAGTCTGCTATGAAGAATGGCCTGTGGGGTCACGCGCTGTTACTGGCCAGTAAGATGGACAACAGAACACACGCCCGTGTCATGACCAGGTAAACCACATCTACTTACAGTGACCTATGGCTGCATGGTTTCAAAGCAACAAATAGGGGCTTAAATTGTGTTTATATTTGTTGTTTTCAGATTTGCCAACAGCCTGCCTATTAACGACCCTCTTCAGACGGTGTACCAGCTCATGTCAGGACGAATGCCAGCTGCTGCTACTGTATGGGAGAGTTTTTGTGCGTTGGATGTGTTAATTTAGTAATTTACGCAATGCTTGTCTTCACATACATCTTCTGTTTCTCTGACAGTGTTGCGGAGATGAGAAATGGGGCGATTGGCGCCCTCATCTGGCCATGGTGCTATCCAACCTCACACACACTCTAGATCTTGACACCCGCACCATTTCCACCATGGGGGACACTTTAGGTATATAAATGTAGATGCAAAGAATAAACACATGTTGTAGTAGCCCTGGATCTGTAGTCAAGACTGTTCTGTGTTTCACAGCATCTAAAAGTCTAGTGGATGCAGCCCATTTTTGTTACCTGATGGCTCAGGTGGGTTTTGGTGTTTACACCAAGAAAAGCACCAAGATGGTCCTTATCGGTTCCAATCACAGGTTTGTAATAACACATACAGTTGATTAGAGATATGTATTCACACAACTATACACATCAAGGAGATAAAATGTGCAAATGCACATTGCATTTGTTTGCATTAACACCCATTCACTCTGTCTCTCTCCCAGCTTGCCATTTTTGAAGTTCTGCTCGTCAGAGGCGATTCAGCGTACAGAATCGTATGAATACGCTCAGTCTCTTAGCTCTCAGCCTCTCTCTCTGCCGAACTTCCAGGTGAGACAAACACGTACGCATGCAGTTACTCTACTAGGGATGTTTTTACAAACAAACTAGTTGACGGCCTGTCTGACAGATAAATGGACTATTCAGTTTTATAGACAACATTTTATAATTAGGCTAGTTAGGCCTATCTGTACTAGGACTGTACAATATATCGAAATAAAAGTCAATATTGCAATAGACAAATTGTGATAGCTGCAATGATTAAATTAATATACGCATTGTGGGTTTCAGAATGAAGTGCGGCACTAGCTGCAGTACAGCTTATGATCCGCTGTTTCAGTGTCTTATAGCGGCTTGGTTCATTTACTATGAACCGAGCCAATTTTAGAAGCTGAAACAGCATATCACAAGCTGTACGCGTGTAAATGAACACAGTGCCATGCTTTACTCTGAAACCATCAGAGCATATATTTATTTGCAGACAAATGCCAAAATGAAAACTTTATGAAAATGAACAATATTTATATTATTTTACAGTTGTACATTAAAATTAAATGATTTCTTTTATTCTAATTAAATACTTGATTTTGTTATTTTACATGGTAATGGTATTATTTGCATTAGATAAACTGCAAATAATACTATTTGCTTTTTTTAAACTGTTTTCTTTATGGTCACTGAAGGAGGTTTGAGTTGGTTCTTGTAAAGAGAAAACCCAAGTGAGAACATCCAGATTTGTCAGGTTTTTCCCATGTTGTTTAACCCTAAAAGGTTGGTTTGCACTCAGAAAAGTCTTCAGAATCAACAGTCATTTTTCAGCTTTTTAAAATTATTTTGACTGTATTTTTCCTACGTAGATGCACTTCCCAACAGAATCACCCCAGTCATTCTAGAATGATTAATTCTTTCAAAAATAGTCCAATGCCGTGCAGCCCTAATATTTACAATCCACAAATCCAGGAAGGTCATGACCCTTTACCCTTTGACCTATACAGGTGTTCAAGTTCATCTACGCGTGTCGACTGGCGGAGACGGGATTCTGCGCTCAAGCCTTCCATTACTGTGAGGTCATCTCACGCACCCTGTTGAGCCTACCTGAGTACTTCTCACCTGTGTTCATCAGTCAGCTCATACAGGTACTCAAACCAACAGGCTTCAGATGATTCTGCCTGTCTCTGAGTTTACATTTCTGTCTAATCTTTCTTCTCGTGTTTGATTACAGATGTCTCTGAGGTTGAGGTTTTTTGACCCTCAGCTGAAGGAGAGACCAGAGCAGGAGTTGTTTATAGAGCCTGATTGGTTACTGGACCTTAGACAACTCGATGGGCAGATCAAGGTGTGTCTGTTTTCTTTTATCCATAAGTCATCATGCCAGTGACACGTTATTTACATGCATTACTCTGTTCCTGCATAGTACCAATAAATTAACGATTTTCTTTTTGAATTAATAATAAAAGGCTGATTAATTGAAATAAAATTGAACTTATGTGATATGTCTTAGTGCGATTATCAAATCATAATGGCTTTGTAATGAGAAGCGTTTACCAACATGCTTACCAACAATGAGAAACCTTAAGGGCCCCTTGTGGTTTTCCACCAAAATAAAAGCTTGATGGTTTAACATTTGAAAATGAAGAAATTAAGACATTAATATTAGTATTGTCATTTTAAAGTTGTACTGTAAAATACAATTATTATTGTTATTAAATACTCTCTTATTTTAAGTTAAAATTTTCTTATTACAATAGTAATATTTCTTTTTTTTATTTAATCATCCTCATCGTTATTATTATTAATTTATATAATGATGTTTATATAATTTATGATTTATACAATTTATAATTATATTGATGTATAATTGCAACATTTTGGCCAAATTTTGCAGTCGTGTAAACAGCACAAACAACAACAACAAAAAAAATCACATTTTAAATGTTACATTATTTTATCAGGAAAAATCGCAATAAATCAGGTTTATAATATTTCTTGTTTTATGTTTAATATTTTATTTAATAATAATAATAATAACAATGATCATCATCAAAATCTTAATAATAATAATAATTATTATTATTATCATTATTATTATTATTATTATATAGTTATATTGATAAATAATTGCAATATTTTTGGCCAAATTGTGTAGCACTGAAGCTCTTAAAAAAAAAAAGTTTTTTTATTGCAGTCGCAATTTGAATCAATTTGTCAACAGAATAACCTTTTTCCCCAAATCATGCAGTCATACCAGAGTTACTTGTTCAGTGAAGAAATGCACTTATATTTTTGTACGTTCACATTAGACTGTGTTCCGATCACGTGCATTTTATTGTCCCATTCAGGATGGTGCGATCACCTTACGTGCAGATCACAGCACCTCACTGCTTTATCACTGCAGTACGCCCAGTTCAGAAGACCACTGCAGCCCACCTGACCCCTCGACTCTGAACCCTGATCCCCACAATCCTCTCATGGCCTCCCTTCTGCCCTCAGCTGGTGTTCAACTCGTGCCTCCAGGTACGACTCAGTATAGAATGTGAATCTATTTTGATTCTGTAATCATTCACCATCTATTTTACTGTCTCCTTTAGCTCCTCCCACTATTCTTCAGGATGGGGCTGTCCCTCTGCAGCAGGCCCCGCCTTCGGGTGTAAGCGTTCCATTCTACCCAGTGGCCCCGGGGCCACCACAGCCAAATTTTGCAGCACCGTTCCAACCTGAAATGCATGAGCAATACATGCCCATGCCACCCCAAATACCCACACAAATACCCCAACAAATGCCCCCACAAATTCCAACGTACAGCCCTACAGAAATGCCTCCACAGATGCCAC
>NW_015555881.1:932433-947568 GCF_001515605.1 Sinocyclocheilus anshuiensis
AATGCCACCTCAGATGCCCCCACCAATGCCTGGGGCCGAACATGGCTATGTCCCTTCCTCTCCTCAGCAGTTCCCCCAGACGTCTCCCTCGTTCACTGCCCCCCCTCCACAAGGGAAGGACTTCTATGATGAAATGGCACGCATGGTGAGTTACAATAAGCCAGAAACCCAAAATTCCTATTTATTGCAACAACTAACTGGCTGTTATTACTATTTAAAGTAATGTTACCTTGTTGCATAAAATGTAGCATCATTACTTTTAATGGAATATAACACATTAGTTATATTAGTTTCATATTTTCTTGGATTTTGTTGCCTGTTACTCCATATTTACTGCCATCACCAGTGTCGGGTAATATTGCTTTTTAAATGCATGACATTGTATTACTCGTACAAAGAATAGATTGTTAAAGATTTCGTTTTTATGGAATATAACGCTTATATTCTATGAAATCTATTAAACCTATTGCTCTTTTTAAGGGCCCAGGCAGAAGATCAAGAACCACTTCACAGTCATCAGTGCAACTGGTATAGTCTATGCATATACATACACACAGTACCATTTTTTTTAAATTAATACTTAAGTTCAGCAAGGGTGCATCAAATTAATACAAAATTACAGTAAAGACCTTTATGATGTTGCAAAAGACTTCTGTTTCTAATAAATGCTGTGCTTTTGAACTTTCCACAAAAATATGAAGCTGCACAACTGATTTCAACATTAATAATAATAGGAAATATTTATTGAGCAGCAAATCAGCATATAAGAATGATTTCTGAAGCATCATGTGACACTGAAGACTGAAGTAATGATGCTGAAAATTCAGCTTTGATCACAGGAATAAATGACATTTTACAATATATTCAAATACAACAGTTATTTTATGTTTTAATAATATTTCACAATATTACTGTTTTTACTATATTTGATCAAATAAATGCAGCATCGATGAGCATAAGTGACTTTCAAAATCATTTAAAAAAATTTACCAACTCCACACATTTTTAAACATTAGTATACTTGGTGTTTAAACAAACTTTGTTCTGATTTGCAGACATCAGGTCGTCGGTCTCGCACAACATCAGAATCGTCCAATCATTCTGGACGGGAGCGCAGCAGTTCTCTAGCCAATCAGGGCTCTCCACCGCCCCCTCCTATCCCAGAGGCTCCACCACAGGACGAACCCAAGAAGTCCAAGAAAGACTCTCCCAAAAAAGTACATACTTGCATATAAACATACACTGAGACCCACTGGATATGCACTAGAAAATCTTTCACAATTGAAATTTTGTTCTTCGTCAGGGAGCGAGTGGTGGCTGGCTGACCTGGCTGTATCCAAAGCGCAAGGGCGAAGCACATCTGCCAGACGACAAGAACAAATCTGTAGGCACCTACTTCCAACAACATCCTGCTCTCTCTCATGATCGTCTTGTCTTGTTTCATAGCATTGATTAAGAGAAAACTTTGATTTTTCAGATTGTCTGGGATGAAAAGAAGCAGAAATGGGTGAATCTGGATGAACCAGAGGAAGAGGTACAGCACAAGAATTTAGTGTTGTCAAAAGTACCGATGTCCGTACTGAAATGTAAAAAATGTGCCATTGTGTTCACACGCTCAACAGATATGTCTGTGATTGGCTACAGTGATCATCGCTTCACAATCTCTTCACCGAGCGCTTACACAGATACACACGGGAGCGTTTGAAAGCCACATCTATCGGCAGATCCGTCAATGAGCAGATATATTACGGATCCGCTGATAGACGCAGCTTCCAAACATCGGTACTTTTGACAACACTTCAAGAATTCATACATTTCAAATGCTGTATTGTATTATGCATGCATCATTTTGAATGATGGTATTTGTATTAGGTTTGGGCCAATAGACGATGCCGTCGTCCATCGTTGATGGCTGATAGACATCACGATGTTGAGCCGGCATCGTGACGCGCCGCATCAGCTAAAGTCTGTCTACACTGGACGCGACAAAGCGACCGTTGAAAATCATTTGAAATTTGTGTCAGCACGTCATAAATAGAACGCGGCAGCAGTTTAATGTCGGGGATTTGTCGTGTCGTGCCGCGCCGCATCCAGTGTAGACAGCATCACTGATTATAATGAGTTCTATAGACTGATCTATATATAATAAATCTCTATTATAGATCAGTGGTTCTATAGTATTTTGTCGCGCCGTGCCGCTCACGTCCGGTGTAGAAACGGTGTTAGGAATCATGTTTTCCCTTATAAGGATTCACGCTTCGGGCACACCCCTCCCCCGTCATCATCCATCGCAATGTTTCACTGTAGACATCGTCCGATGCCAATTTTGTCGACATCGCCCAACCCTAATTTGTATGTGTTTCAGAGCAAACCCCCTCCTCCTCCACCTACCGGATTCCCCAAAGCTCCAATGGGAGGGATGAGGCCACCAGGAGTGGGTGGTCCTGCAGGGAGGCCACCTGTGAATATGTTCTCCAGGAGAGCGGGTGTGTCACCTTTTCTTTTCCTAATTACTTATTAATGAGAAATCTGTCCATTTATTAATCTTCTAGTAAAATTATATACATGTATTTCCTCTGGAATACAAGGGTTTACTTTTTCTAGAGGAAACATAACTTTGACTAAACAGTCATTGCTGCCAAAAATTATATTCGTTAATTGAAATAAAGCTAATAAAATATAAATTAGATAAAAAATGAGATAACTTAAAGTATTAAAATGACTAAAACTGAAATGAAAATAAAGATAAATAAAAATATTTTAAAAATACAAAAATGACAAAAGCACTTAAATTCATTAAAACAAACTAAAATGAAAATGAAAATTTAAAATATAAAAATAAAAGCTAGTTCAAAATATTAATAAGTACTAAAATAGTATATAAATACTTAAATAACTATGTGCCAAATACATTAGAATGTTATTGTCTTAGTTTTTAATTTTCAAATCCAATAGTTAAAATAATCAAGGCATTTTATACATTGAATGAACATGGAGAAGAATGATATTTGTTCATAGGTACCAGTAGTACAAAACAAAGTAGTAAATGGCAATATTTACCTATTTATATTTTATTGAAATATAAAAAAATGTTAATCGGCTCACAGGGACTTTGATGAGCCAAACAAACTGATGAATCAATTCTTTGAAATGGACAGTACAAAAGAACTGATTCATGAAAATGAATCAATCTTCCCAAATCTATTACTATTTTGTGCTAAAGTGGTTTAAATCAAAGACACACTATTAATGTTTTTTCGTCTTTAATCTGTCGTAACTGCAAGTAATGCTCTTGGCTGTTTGTAAGTGAGTTTACGTGTGTGTTTCAGGTACTAAGAGCCGTTATGTGGACGTGTTGAATCCCGGTCGTGGAGGATCTAAACCGGCAGCTGCAGTACCGCCTCCTGCTGACCTGTTTGCTCCTCTCGCTCCCATGGCTATGCCAGCCAACCTCTTTACACCAGCTGCAGGTGTGTATGTGTACGTCAGTGTGTTAATGTACATCACTGTATGACTGTGTCACGTCTAACACTGCTGTTTTCAGCCCCAGATGAGCAGCAGCAGCCGATGGAGGGAAGCGTTCCAGATGCCAGTGGAGAAAACACGGCGCAGACTAGTGCCACAGTGCCACAGGTACACAATATCCATATAAACACAGAATGTCCACAATTTTACTTTTGTCATAACTGGCAGTTTGAGTCTTATTTTTGGTACTGTAGCGAATCAGCTCATTCATGGGGAAATATGAATAATTAATCATAACTAGTTATAATTAATGATAAATATTTAGATCCGCTGTAGATATTTACTTGACCTCTCAGGGTCAACTGTCTGTCAATTCTAAGAACGTTAATTTCCTGGTTAAGGGAAATAACTTTCAGACTGTACAACTCTACACAGAGCTTGTAGCATAAATCTGCATGATTAAGTGACTCCAGTTACGAGCAAACAATGAACAACGTCAAGTGTGATACAAGTAAGACTTTATTAACTACATAAACACTTAAACTAGTCTAACATACTACATAAACACTTAAACTGGTCTAACATACACATACACACACACACACACACGCATACAGTTGGTATAGGAAAGGGTTAAAGCTAACTCAGTAAAGAGGAGAGAAAATAAGAATATGAAGTTATGGAACCATTTGCATAGAATAACCAAAACGGGTTTACTGTAAGTTAAAGCCGGTTTAAACATATATGTAGTTATGTGTGCCTCGCACACGAATACTAAAGTACAGTATTACACCTTTAATTTCACTCAGCGAGTGAAACACAGTAATGACCACCAGATTGCTAGGATTGTATACATACAGTCAAAGTGTAGATGAATTGCTTCAATCGAATTGTAATTTATAAGGCCTTCATGCTGTAGAAAGGGGAGCATCACTCAAATCTACCTTGATATAACTGTACTGTCCCAGCTAAATGTCTGATGGTAAATGTTGTTAGAGGAGCTTTTCTCCAGTTGCCATTTTATATCTCTTTTATTTGATTTGCTCATTCACATATTCGTATATTTTATTTGTTTGTTTATTTATTTATATTCATTTCACTTTTTTAACTCACCAGAGACATTTTATATTATTTTATTTATTTTATTCACCAGAGGAAGGTCTTTTTTTCTTGCATTTGGCTCTTTTTTTTTTTTTTATTTACTGATCAGAGCCGATTTGTTTGTTTTTTTTTCTCTGGCATTTGGTTATTTAATAAGTTCATTTTTTTTATTGGATCCTAATTCTGTGCAGACATGCTTTTTAATACACATCCACTATAATGAGTGTGTCTTCCATCTAGATGTTTAATCCGAATGCTTTGCCTCCTGGCCCAGAGGGAACCCAGTCTGGAGAGGTCAGATCCTCCTTTAATATCTTGCCAGTTCTCCTTTAAAGCCACTTCATCCTGTCACGCCCTGCTCCTTCACCCATGAATTAATACAATTAAAACAACACATGTGCTCATATGTACACTTACTACCTCTGAAAAACACAAACACGTTAACTTGCATCTCTAACTGTATTCTATGATTATTGGCTTTGATTATGATCACACAAAGAGCATGAGTGTGTGCGAGCAAGAGTGCATGTTAAGGACTACATGCTACTGAGGCGTTACCATAGCGACCATCGATCGTGATGTAATCTTACTGTAATGATTGACAAGAGATGTGTGATTTAAGATGGAGCTGCATGGAATTAATTTGGGTTTGTGGTGTTTTTGTTTGTTTGATTTGTTTATTCCTGCTGTTCTAGCTGTCACGTTCTAGCTCAATGAGTTCTCTATCTCGAGAAGTGAGTCAGCATTTAAATCAGGTACTTTCAGCTGGTTCTTATCTGAAACACACACACATGCACACCTTTTCCAGACACTGCAGTAATAAAACAACAGTGCTTTCTAAATCACGTGCACACATGTTGTCTGCACGCTTCTAACATCACACACTTGTAGCCACACCTCCAGCACGAAATCTTTATATGTCACCAGCGGCCCTGTCGGCCAATAAGAAGGGCTCTTGGATTTCAGAGGCATGCTGAAGATCGAGGCTCCGGCCCTTTTGGTGCATGCATACAGTGACCAATCACGTGCTGCATGCTAATCATGACTTTCTGTGGGCGTGGCCGTCTATATCCATGGAGATGCATGGTGATGTTGCTCTCCTGTTCCTATGGTAACCGTAAATGTGTTCTCATAGGTTTCCACTCAGCCGCCAGCGCAAGGAGCTCCACCTGCAGGAGGCGTGACATTTTATAACCCCTCCCAGTTTGCACAGGTAAGAATCTGAAGGGACATTCAAGGTGAGACTGACATCGTTGCCAAATCAGTGTTGTTATTGTCAACTAAAACTATTACAAAATCGCTTTTGTTGCTGAAATAAAATATAAATGTTAAATTAAAACATGAAAATTAGAAATGTTATTTTTGCAGCTAACTGAAATAAAGTTGAAGTACTAAAATGACTAAAAGTGAAATAAAAATAAATGAAATCTGATTAGAAATACTTTTTAAAAGCACATAAAAATGACTAAAGCCTAAACTAAAATTAAAACAGTATTAATTAAAAAAACTATTTTAAATGACAAAGCACTTAAATTTATTAAAACAAATTATTAAATAATTTAATTTAAAAAATAATTTAAATGAAAACTGAAAATATAAAAATTATTAATTCAAAATAATGAATACTATAATTGTATATAAATAAGACTAAAAGATCATTGTCAAATGCATTAAAATGTTTAATGTAAGAAATTTAAACATTTTCTAATATAACAGTAAAAATCATTAAATAATTTAATTTAAAAAATAATTAAAATGAAAACTGAAAATATAAAAATTATTAATTCAAAATAATGAATACTATAATTGTATATAAATAAGACTAAAAGATCATTGTCAAATGCATTAAAATGTTTAATGTAAGAAATTTAAACATTTTCTAATATAACAGTAAAAATCTAGTTGAAAATAATCAAGGCATTTGTACTTGTACTATATAATTGTACTTATATTATATAATTTATACTAAATGAACATGAAGAAGAATGATATTGTCAGTTTGATTACGTCTTTAATTGATTTTTCCGTACATTTCTGCCATATGTACATTAACTGACAGTCACCACTGATAAGCTACTACTAAATATTGTAGAAACTTAATTTGCTGTAAAGTTGCTTTGCAACGATTTGTATCGTGAAAAGCGCTATACAAATAAACTTGAATTGAATATTTGTTAATTTGTACCAATACAACGAAACATAATAAATAATGAATGGCAATATTTACCACTGGTTAATGAGGTAAAAAAAAAAAACGAATCGGTACATCCCACAGTACATTAAGAGAATTGTTTTGTACAAGTTATGTTTTCATGTGCAAATGAGGTACTAAATTGCATCCATTTCCAGAAAATACATCTGGACATTGGATATAACCAGTTTTAAAGTTTTTTTTTTTGGTTTGTTTTCTTCTTTTAATAAAATTTAATTTTTATTAAATTCTTAAGCTTATTGAGTTATAGGAATAAAAGTCTGGTACTAAAAGTGCTACTAAAGTGGAGATTTGTCAAAACTCATTTAGGCCTTTATAGATATGTATTGTCATTGAAATCTAGACTCAAATAGATAAAAAGTGTAATAAAATAAACACTTAAAAGTGTATTTGAGATGTTTTCTTTCACTAGTCTGAAAGAAAAGTTATGGATGCAAAACTGACCAGTGCATGAAAAAACTAACGTGGTTTTGCCTTAGAAACTGACATCTAAATGTCTTTCTCGGTCTTTTTCAGTCTGTTCCCACAAGCTGCGCTCGACCTGGTCGTCTGGGACAGAGAGGATACCCCACAATGAAATAACAGTATCGCTGTAGTTCTAGATCAAACTGTGGTTCTAGGCCAGATCCGACTGAAGTTTGGTTCCAGCCTGGACTCCTGGAAACGCCGGCATGCGGCCCTCAGCCTCCCAAATAACATTGTCGCTGTCATAATCATGGTTTTCCCATCTGTGCTGAAGTCTGAGTGAACGGATCAATCTTCATTTCTCCTTCTAGACTCATCGTACCCGTTACGGTCTAACTCTATCCTCTTGTTCTGTGTTTGTACGGACCGGGCGGCACTTCCTCAACGTGAGCAGTGTGAATATAAGTGCAATATGTCCATTTTTAGCCCTGTGTAGTTTGATTTCCTTTAGTAGTCTGCTCATTTCAGCAGGGTGAATGCGAGTGCATGTGAGCGCGTGTGTTTTGTGTGTGTGGGGAGGAAATGTGGGCGTCTTGCTGATGGAAGGCAGCCAATGCATGAGTTAGAGGGCGGTCTGGCCTGTTGTCATGGGAACAGTGCAGCGTACCAGAATGTTTTAGATATTTATTAAGCTTCGTGTCGGAATGAAACAGTCGAAATGCTGTTGCCGGACAGGATCCATACATCAGAGTGGGTTTGTGTACACATAGTCATGACGTGCTAAACAAACCCATCTCTTTTTCCATCTCCTGATTGAATCCTTAATTTTGCCAGTAGCGAAGAATCATACAGTTATATGATTTACCAAAATCCTGTGATCATTGTGTGTGTTATGCTCATAAAATATCATTTATTATTTTCCTAGCTTCATCTCGCTCTCTGATCGGTCGTCTTCATGTCTCTTAATCACACGCCATTATTCCTTTGCTCGTTCCGGGGTTCTTGTTCCCATGGTAAAAGCGGGGTTTTGTGATTCCAAAGGTCTGCTCTGTTTGAAGGAAGCTCAGACTTTTCCAATGTGTTTAGAAATTGACTGTACAATTCTTGATAAAGTGATAATAAAGATATTTTTGAGCTCTTTAATACTTTAGAGTGTTTTTATTAAAGTACAGATATGGTATGTCTTAATTTTAATACGAGGTTATTAAATTTGCATGCATAATTTTATTAAAAAAAATTGCAAAATGGTATTTAAAATGGTTGTAGATGGATGTAAACTAACCGTGTTCAAAAGTTTGTGGTCGGCAAGATGCTCACCAAGGTTATTTGATCAGAAAAACAGTAATATTGTGAAATAATTTTACAATTTATAATAACTCTTCTATATTAATATATTTTCAAATGTAATTTATTCATGTGACGCAAAGTTGAATTTTCAGCATCATTCCTCCAGTCTTCAGTGTCACATAATCCTTCAGAAATCATTCTAATATGCTGCTCAAGAAACATTTCTGAATATTATCAATGTTGAAAAGAACTGTGCTGCTTCATACTTTATGTAAAATCCGTGATTTATTTATTTTTTTTAAACTACATTTATTTGAAATTTAAATATTATGTAACAAATGTCCATACTGTCAATTTTGATCAATTTAATGCATGCTTGCTGAATATATAAACAATTTAATTGAAAATGCAATTAAAACCGTTCTTAAAACCATTTCTTTAATATCTCCACGATGTAATACTTTATGAATTTACATGAATCTCAAACAAAACTACAGCGTGAAACCTTTCATTATTTTATTATTTACAGACAAATATATTATTTTGATCTAAACTAAATATGGAAAAATTGAAATGATAGCGGATTAATGCACAAATCATGCTCGTAAAAATGTGTGGATGCCCCTGGAATGTCAAAAGCCATGACCTAGTGGTTAATGCACATGCTCTAGATGCCTTTAGCTGAGGTGCTCATGCAGGTGAAGGAGGTTTGCATCCAGCCTGTGATGTATTCTGACACAATCCCCCCCTTTTTTTCTTTAGAATTTCCTCTCCACTTTTCATATCAAAAAAAGTGGCAAAAATCCTAAAAAGGAAGTCCATGTAAACAATGTCTTGTATGCAAGTAAAAAAATACAGCAATCTAGGCCTAAATTTCCCAAGTACAAAGTTCCTTGCAGTCACGTGGTCTGCAGAGATTCCAAGCCTCATTCTGACATTTCTGTACGTGTTGGGTTCAAAGCGCCCTCCTGTGGACAAAAAGAAAAACATTTATTTAAAGTGTTGCTTGGTCACTATTCAAAAAGTAAAAGTTCACTGCTCTTCTATAGCTAAAAGTTGTGGTTGTGGGGAATACTAGCTTAAAGAGCATGCACAAATGCATACACACAAATTACAGTAAAGCTTTGGGAGTGTGTGTTTATTTGGTTAAAGTACCAGTGCACTTTTAGCTCTTTGAACTGCGACTTCCAACATGCTCCGGTCAGACAGAATCTGTTTCAGCGATCCAGAATCCATTTCCAGCAGCATCCCTACATACACAAATGTTCACACATCCATCATATCACACAGTGTGTACAAAAACCATCTCAAGAAGTCTGAATTCAAATGAACTGAGTAACTCACCAGTGATGTCAGCGCAGTGGGTGGGGTCTAACTGGCGCACAATATTGAAAAGCGTCTCGCCAATGGATTCCACTTCCTCTCGATCAGAGCCATCGCTCACATCTGTCGCCTCGTCACCCTGCCTGAGCCACAGATAAACAGAGCACTTCGTTTCTTGCATGTTTGAAACTTTCCAAATACACTGCTCAATATTTGCTGAATGAAATCCAATAGTTGTTTCTTACTAATTTTGAGGTGTTGATTCCAAAAATAGTGGTTGTTTTGCTGAAGCTTGAGCAAAATTGCTCAATTATGATGCATTTCGTAGCATTTTTGCATTCGACAACCATTTGTGAGATGAAGAAGTCTTGTATGATCTTTTAACTGACACACAGACATGACTCCTGTCTGAATCTGAGCAGATTACAACTGTTTGTTCAATTCTCAGCCCGTTTTCACAAGTAGGAATGATTCAGAAGATATTATTTTATGCCTAATCCTGATTTTTCAACGCCGCTGTTAAAAAATCCAAAAGCACCTACTCCTGCAAGGTTTTCAAGGCGATCTTGACTTGTTCCTCGAGGAGCGAATGATCCGATAGCAGCTGAAGCACCGCCTCCTTCTTCTGCTCCAATAACATGCCTGTATAGTTGTCAAAGTAACGTAACTATTCCAACAGACTTTGAATTCCCTCCTTTGGTGTTTTTGCAGCGTGTCAGTAAATGTACCTGTTATTTTCTGTGTGTGTCCAGTGTTGTAGAGGTCAATGAGGTCAAACAGCTGTTCACCCAGAGAGTCGGAGGACACAGACACCGCATCATCAGTGTGAGACACAGGGTCACTGGGAAGAGAATACGACAGAGCTTATATTATGTACTGCCTACTACTGTTTTTCTCCAAAATAAATGTCTTTTCAAGAAACATTTTAAGTAGTTGTATCCTACATTGTTGTCCTGTGATGTCACTACATTGCATGCTCTATTCTGAGATTTGTGTCCAGTACTTTGCATTTTATGTTCAATTTTGTACAAAAATAAAAATCAGTGTGATACCTGTTGTCGGATGATGTGAGAGCGGTCAGTGCTCTTTCCAGTGCTTTATTCAGCAGAGCTTCATCATACAACATCTGAGATACAACAGAACCCGGCAGCTCCAACAACATACCTGCAAACATCACACAGCTCAACTTAAACTAAAATCATCACAATATTAGATAGATAGATAGATAGATAGATTCTGTGTCACCTGTAAGTTTAGGTGTCATCTCAGTGTATTTAGGGTATATCAGATCATACAGTTTCTCTCCCAGAGTCTCCAGATCTTCATCATTCTCCATCACTGCAGCATTACCTGCTTATTTAATCATACGAATTACAATATCATCTGTCTATACTCCGCCGTCATTTATATGATCTAACTGTCCTCAATGAGGTTGAATAGGAATCATAATAATGTATTTACAGCAGGCATCAGAGCTGGGTTGTTGTTGTGGTTAGAGGACGCATGAACATGACGTAGAACACACAGAGGGCGTGACGTACACCAGCTGCACCACTGACGGCTGCGCTATTCGTCCCCGTCCGCACTGTACATCAAACATATAGTCCTGCTTAAAATATATATTTAACGAAGGATTTCTAAATACATTTCTAAAAACTATTTGAAAAGACATCTGTAACATATTTTCATTTTTTTTTCTTCAGTCTGAAAAAGAAGGTAAATGACTAAGTTACTAATCCTCAACACAGAGGCGTAAGAAAGTACGAGAGCTCCACCGGAACTGGAACTCATTCCTTTCCATCGCTTTTCCGCTGCTGAAAAGGTAACGTGGTCGTCTTGTGTTGCTTTTCAACGTTCGATTATACGCTTTATAACGCACATTTCAGCATTAAACGGGTATATATCTGCGTCGAATGTTACAAATTGCTTATGAGCTACACCACTTGGTGTAGTGACAATAAAAAGGAGGATATTTCATTAATAAACGCTGCCGTTGTTGCTTAGCGAGGCCTTCAGTGAGTGAGAGACGAGCACCGCACTGCTAACACTAGATAGGGTGAAAACCAGTCTAGACTGTTCGATAAAGTTTGGATTTACTCAGAGCGTTACTTATGCTACTAAGGAGGTTTGTGTGTCATTTTACAGCTCTGGTTTTGTATGAGGGTCTTTGAGTTGGTGATTTGACAGGATCACGGACACAAATTCTATTTATTTGTCTGTATGTTTTTTATATATATATATATATATGTATATGTGTGTGTGTGTGTGTCTATTTAATGAAATTCATGGTTATTTTGAATTTGCAAAACGTCAATTTCAACAAAAATATAACATTAGAGAACAAAAACGTGTAGGAGAATAGTGAAGAATAAATTTATGACAGTTTATTATAAATTGTTCTGTAAATAATATATTACGGTGCAGTTTGCTATGGATATAACGTTAATATATGAAGGTGCCGTTTGCTGTGGATATGCGTTTGATGTGAACTGTCTGTTATTGAGGATGATCTGTATATATAACATGTGTTGCCTTGTTTCATGGGTTCAGGACGGTCATCATGGCATCGCCTCACCTGCAGTGGATGATCATCAGGAACACCTCCAGTTTCCTTATCAAGAGGAATAAGCAGACCTACAGCACCGTAAGTCACTGCTGTTCAGCTACACTGAAGACACTGGTGATGAGACACGGCTTTACTGGGTTATATTTAATGCACACATCAATAAGCTGGTGTTGCAGGCAGAAATACTGATTCGAGAGAATGGATGCAGGCTTCGATTAAGCAGGGTTCAGAAAACGAGAGAATTCTTTTCCAATCATATGTGGTTGTAATCTAGTGTTTCTGCTTCAGGGTTTATCTCTCAGATGCTTAAGTTGCTGTTCGTGAGCTGCTGTGTTCCAGTATACTGAGGAAAACTGACACTTTTGAATATGCATAAAAAGTATGATTTGCTAGCTTACTAACTAACTTGTACCAAGGGACACCAATTTTCACTAAAATAACCTTGGTTAAAAATAAAGTCTTGCTTTGTTATACTTTATTTTATTTTATTATTTTTTTTACCCTGTCTGAACAGATTTCCGATCATCTAGTTAAGAACTTTGCTGTAGTTATCCCTCTGTATTGCTAATTTGACTGAAAATAATTTGCTTTCTGATCTCAAATATTCTTCCTCTTTTCCAGGAGCCAAATAACCTGAAGGCCAGGAATGCTTTCCGCTTCAATGGTCTCATTCACCGCAAGACTGTGGGCATCGAGCCGGCCGCTGATGGCAAAGGTGTGGTCGTCATCCTGAAGAAACGTGCAGGTGAGTGGACAAAATTGACACTTGGAGGTTCAGGGGTTCAAATTTGTACACACCATCGAAGCTCAGTGAATTTAGGTTGCATATATTTAGGATGCCATAAGGTTGCACATTTACAATCAGATGCTGTAGGTCTCAAGCCAGAGGATGACAAGGCAATGTGATTTCTTTCTGAAATCAGCCATTAATCTAGATGTCTCTGCTCTGAATCTGTTTTTAAACGTCTGCTGGCGCTCTTTAAATGTTAAAAGGTTGCATGTGTTCCAGGTCAGTGTAAACCTGCCACCTCATATGAGAAGATCACCATCAACAAGAACTCTCGCGCCACCCTCGCCAGCGTGAGGAACATCATCCGCAAAAATAAATACAGGAAGGATCTGCGCATGGTGAGTTCACGCATGCAGATCTGACATCAACCCTCTTCTGAAACACATTTTACAGTTTACTTTAGTCATTTGTAATGGGACACATTTTGGAAACAGTTTTAAACTTTCAGTTTGGTGTTTATATGTAATTCTTAAAAGCTTTACAGCTCTTTAAGTTGACGCAGTATGTTTTGAAATCATGCAGGTTCTTTAAAATCAAGTATGGAGTTGATGCACTTGTTCAGTAGATGACTGCTCTGTCTCTGTCCTCCAGGCTGCTCTGAGACGCGTCAGCGCCATCCTGAGGAGTCAGAAGCCTGTGGTGGTGAAGAAGAAGCGCTCCAGGGCTCCCAAGAGTTCATAAATAGTTGCATATAAAACTTTTGACTTAATAATAAAGTGCTTTTGGTCAAACTTTCTCTATCTCCAGGTCTCATTTGTATCAGTCTACTCGAAATGCATTGGTTTTTTTTCATCTATTTTGGATGGTTTTAAATTTGCTTGGTTATGCATTCTATGTATCTAAATGCTGGACAAAAAGCAGATGAATGTTTTAAGGATTATCAGGATTTTTCACCATTACATCAACATTTAATGCATGCTTGAGTCAAGCTAAAGCATTAAACCACTGTGCCCATTGAACATGATGCTTTATGCAACAGTTTTTTTTTTTTTTTATATGCATTGCAGAGTGACTTTTTTTCCCTTTCCCAACATGAAGATATAAGAATCTTGCATAACATTTAAATGTAAAGTAGATTTCCTGCTGGTGCCCTTGTTTTATCCACTGGGGTCTTAAAGTCTATAAGCTAATCAACAGAAACCCGGAACAGAACATGCTGTCTTTATTTACTTTCTCTAATGTCATTCTAAACCTGTATGTCCTTAAAATGTGTGCGATATGTTCTCATTTAATTGTAAATCACTGAAAATCTTCTCTGCTGCAGCTCTCAAATCTCATTTGGAATATACCAAAGTATTTATTTTAGTATTATGTATTTGTTGAATTAGCTCTTGTACTTAGATTTTCAGTATAGTTTGAATTTTTATGTGCTTTTGTCTTTATTTTTTTAAACCTTTTGGAAATGTATCTTTTTTCTGTTATCAATTAGCGATATTTTAGTAATACTATTGTACTATTAATGTCTTAATATTTGCATTTTAATTTTATTTTATGATTATATTTTTTATATATATATATTTCCATATGGCTTTAATTTTTTTTTTTATTTAGTTTGTTTAAAATTTTCTACTTCAACTCATTTTAATTCATTTAGTTGCCAAGGCAACATTTCGAACTAGATTTTCGGTTTGTTTTTCATCCAATATTTATATTTTATATCTGTTTTTATTGCTATTGCCAAAAACAATTTGTAATAGTTTTAGTTAACAAGACAAGTTATTTGGACCACTTTTAAACCGTGTGTGTGTGTACAGGTTTTTCTATACTGGTGGGGACTTAAACCTGAATCACAAGGATAGTGAACCAGACTGTATGTGTACACTGCCACAGTATCTGGTTATTGCTGGTTTTACTGAGTGAGTTATGGTGGTACTGCAGTGCAGCTGTGGAGTTCATCCAGTTGCATCAGTATAATCTGTGACCGCGCTCTGATTCATGAGTTCACTTAATGATTGAATTGATCAGGATAAAGCAGAGAACAGCCCC
>NW_015555881.1:947599-956073 GCF_001515605.1 Sinocyclocheilus anshuiensis
TGCTGCTGCTGCTGCTGAGTGTGTGCTGTCGAGCGTTTGAGCTGCAGGACACCATCCACGCTCTGATCGAGGAGAACATCCACCTCCACGACCAGCTGGAGAACCTGACGAGAGCCCTGCGAGAGCTGCGGCAGCTCCTGTCCCAGCACAGCGACGGTACGGGACCCTTTCAAGTGTTTCTCTCTTAACGCTTCATTTATTACTCTAACAGTCTTCTGAACCTCTTGGAAGTGCAGAGTGATTAAAAAGTTGTTTTTGATGTGTTTTACTCCAGATCACACTCATGAGCATGATGAGGAACTTCAGCATCTCTGGGAGGAATGGTCACAACACAGTGAGTTTCAGTCTCATTCGTGTTATTAAATGCTTTTAATAACCTGGAAAAAAAAATCTTATTTTTATTTTTGAGCGTTTTGGCCCTCTTTATGTCCCTCTGCTCTGTATATTGACTGATTGTGTAACGATGGAAACAGGACACTGTTCATCAATAATGGCACGTGTACTTCCTGTGTGACCATATAATATCATTGACTGACAGAGCCCAGAGGAATGGGGTTCACAAACGTGCAGGCATTAAATTGAGCAAAAGTGACAGTAAAGACAGTTATAATGTTACGAAAGATTTCTATTTCAAATAAATGATGTTCTTTTGAACTTGAAATTAATCCGTTTCCAACAAAATATGAGGCAGCACAACTGTTTTCAACATTGATAAGAAGAAGAATTATTTATTATCATTATTAATTAGAAGATTATCATTTACTGCATGTTATTTTAAGACTGAGTTGATGCTGTTTCTGCTGTTGCAGATTATATTTTAAAGCAATTGTAATTCATTAAGTTGTGTAATATTTTATGTAATAATAAATATCTGTGATCAAGTTGATACAGTTGAGACGAGAAGATTTAGGATGATCAAAATTGCAGTGTAAGAGATCTAACGCTTTTAAAGACGACATGAAACGGCCCTGTTCACATCAGTAATGTGATGCCTATGAACATAAAATCATAAAACATAAAAATGTTATGTAATGTTAATTTGTGTTAAAGTTTTATACTGGTCTCATACACCCCTGTTATCAATTATCAGTATTTTAATATTATTTATACTAGTATTATTAATATTTTGAATTAGCTTGAATTTTTTTTAGATTTAGTTTTAATTTTCAGTTGTTTTAGTGATTTTATGTTTTTTGTAATTTATATTTTTATCTCTCTCTCTCTCTGTATATATATATATATATACACATACACACACACACACACAGCAAATTTAGTAATTGTAGTTAGTTTTAGTAATTTTAGTAGTTAAACTTATTTCAGTTCAGTTGCAGAGGTAATAAAATGCTTTTTCAGCTTTAATTCAATGACTTAACAGGTTTCCAGTTTACATAATAACATTGTCAGCTGAGCAGTAATTGGTTGATTGAAATGTGTCTTGTAGGCATCACACCTGCTGTTGGAACATGCTCTCTGTGGACACGAGCTCAATGGCTCCGCCCCCTCCAGTTAAGGACACGCCCCATTTATCATCATGGCTTTTGTAGTTCTTGCACACTTTCTTTTATAAAGTGCATATGCAGAACTACAGCGTGAGTGAGTCTATTCAAATACATTTGACATCATTCAGAGCAGGTACGGATCAACACTGTCTGTCAATCTTGAAGTTTGTTATTGAGAAAAGAAAGAAAGGAGGATAGTACAGAGTAGTTTATCAGGTGATAGTTTGAGGCCAGTGTGTGTGTGTTTGTTTTTTCACCCTAGAACATTCTACATTCTTGCCAAATAGTACTTCAAATAATAAAAACAATAAACTTGAAAATATAATGGGCTTATATTTTTACAGACTTTTTTTTTTTTTTTAGAGTGTACTGTATTTGTAAGCACTTAATATGTGCCAGTAAAGTGGGTGAAACCGTCATCAGGTTAAATACCACTCATTTATTTGGATGTAGAACCAGGTCATAGATGTTTTTAATGCGACTCATTTTAAATTCAAATTGCTGCAGTTGCAACACATTGTTTTTTTTGAAGTTTTAGTATGTTTTAGAGATCTTGTCAGTGCCTGACTGTCTCTATAGTATTAGTATTAAACAATTCAACAAGCAATCACTGTAAATCAAGTCTAAAATACAAAATAAAGGTTTGTATTGAACCTTTTCGGTAATGTTGCATGTTTTTAATAAATGGACAAATGAATACATGTGGCATGAAATTATAATTTTTTTCCCCTCGGTGTGATCCTGGGAAACAAAACCACACCAAATGCAGATTTTGGTGTAAGAACATCTTTATTGGGTTATGTAAGCATTAATTCCAATTGAGAATCCACATATTTAACCAAGTACGGAAAACTGACGCGAAGAACAACACTGAGCAAAACGGAGGACTATACGATGAAGCGATGAGATTACTGAGCCTTGAATTTGAGAGGTGAATTTTCACAAACAGAAATGGCAGAGCATCGAGGTAATCAGAATTCCAACCTTCTGACACGGAACGTTCACATGTTTTAGAACTTTAGAAATAATATAGAACACAGTCCTGGTACAGTACGGCTTTAGATTATTATCATTATTAATACTATAGACAAAAATAAACAGGATAGAAAAATAAAAACAGATCGAAAAAAGCAATATATTGTTCTCTGGAACCCCAAATTTACACATAAAATAAATCTATCAACCGTAAGAGCAGTTGGCATACGGATAATTAAGTTACCTGGAGAGAAACTCTGTCACAACAGAGAATTTGGTTAAAAGCGCGTTTGTAAAAGTTAAATAACATTAAATTAGCAAAAGGGACTCACTGACTGTATACATCAAAGCCTGCAGAATTATACACACGGTCATGAAGAATAAAGGAACAAAAAGCTTCGAACAGAACATCACTGCTGTTTCCTTGCTGTAGGGAACGCAATATATCGCATGTATCGAGTTTACGACCATTATTTGCGAATGACGACGCACTTTCTGATGACAATTCTAGCTACAGAAATGTTCTCCCTTACAAAAGGCATTAGTTGTTGTTTGTGCTAGTGAGGTGAAAGTACGAAACTGTTCTGTACCACAGAGGAAAGCACACAAGCTTATCGCGTAGTGCATTCAACATGCAGGTCTGCGCAGATGTGCTGCAAACGCTCAGACTGAACGGCACATCTGGATTTGGCCTGTATTTCTGAGAGCACCTTTAAAGTACACAAAATTCACACTAACATCATTCAGAATAACACGGGCACTAGTGATGCGCGGATGGCGGTTATATCCGCGGATCGGGTGGGTCGGCACTAAACAAAAGCATTGACTTTACAACAGCTTCCAATTAGCACCATTGTTACCGAGATAAACCTGCAATGGGTGAATCTCACAAAAAAACTGTCAAGAACACGACTAAGTCATATTTTACCCAAAAATCTAAAGTGATATTTTGTGCTTGAGAGTACCCCCCCCCCAGGGTTGCAAGAAAAGTATCTGAATGTTGAGATAAAAAGTTGCAATTACAATATCTTTTTACATTTTTATTCTGCGACAAAAATTGCGGGATACAAACTCAGAATTCTAACAATTTCATGTTCGCATCTCATAATTTTGACTTTTTAACTCAGAATTTCAAGTTAATATCCTGCCAATTCTGACCTTTTTTTGTCTCAGAAAAGATAAAAAGTCACAATAATTATTTTATTTTTATCGGAAACAAGCTTCCATAAGAAATGCCTTTGTCAAAAAGTTATTTTTATTTTTCTCTTCAATAAAAAAAAAGTTAAATTACAAAAGAAAAATAAATTAAAAGTACATTTTGCATAGTCAAAAGAAAGCCTTGTTGCATTGACACACACACACACACACACACACACACACACACACACATTCACAGTCACTTCCAAAACTCATTTACACAAACACACACACACTTCCCTGTCTGATGGAGTGTTAAAATGATATGTTCGACTGACAACACCCCTGAATAACCTTCCTTAATGAGACACACTTAATAATATAATCAATAATCAATTATTTTTTCTTCATTTTCCTATTGCACTTTAGCATTTCTTTTTTTTTTTTTACATGTGACAAAATTACCATAAAAAAGATCAGTTAAACAATAAGTGTATATGTACATATTATACCTCCCAATGATCTTAATTCATCTCTTCAATAAACTGTTGATTCTTATTATAAAAGTACAAGTATTATAATAACTTATTATTATTATTATTAATTTGAAAGAAAGCAAGCACCAAAGAAACAGGCTGAGAGAGAAAGAGAAGAGGGAAAGACAGAGGGTGTCCCGGATGTTCTGAGTGTTCCTCCCTGCGAGATGATTGGCTTGTTTCTAGAGGAGTCAAATCTGATTGGACATCCGTGGCTGGTAAAGGCGGGATTTCCTTTAGACTGTAGGAGTCTCTAGTGCTAAATCCCCCAATGCCCCGCCCACACCACCTCTTTCTGTTTCTGCAGTCCAATCAGTGGCTGAATGCTGAAGGGGGCAGGCTGTGGGCGGGGCCGGTGTGTGTTTGACGAGTGCACACACACTCACAATCTCACACACACACACTAAAGGAAGCACACAGGTCCGACTTCTACGTGAAAGCGCGATGAGGCCGTTGTCTTTGGTAGGTTGCTTATGCGTACGACAGGAAGTAAGGCGGGGTCCGACACCCGGAACAGGAAGTCAGCATGTTGCCAGCGCCCGTTTAGTTGCTGTGTAATACAAAGCACATGATCAGTGATGTCATGCATAAATACATTTCAGAAATAATTCATGACTAAACCAGTGTTGTTATTGTTAACTACAACAAAACTATTAAAAATGGTTCTTGTTAATGGAAATAAAGCTGAAATAAAATAAAATATAAATATTACATGAAAAATTTTAAATGTTGCCTTGGCAACAAACAGAAATTAATGTTTATGTTGAAGTATTAAAATTACTACAACTGAAATAACAATAAAAATGAATTAAAGTGAAACAGAACTATTAAAAAAAAAAGAATAAATATAACAAAATCCAATAACAAAATTACTAAAACTTTTAAAAATGAAAACAGAAAATATAAAAATAAAAGTTAATTCAAAATATTATTAAATACCATAATATTATATAAGTAATATTGGACTAAACCTGTGCGGCCTTTTTAAATTTAAAATTTAAAGTTAAAATAAATTATGCAAGCAATATATTTAGCTGAGATGTATTTTTATGTTATTTTTTATTATTATTTAATTATTATTTTTTATTATCAAGAACCCTAAATATGGCCTGCAAGTCACATTGTGTGCAACAAAACTTTTTTTGTTTTCAAAAGCAGAGGTTTTCTGCTAAAAATGCCATTCTTATGGAGGAAAGAATTACTGAAAGCACCTAATAATCATGTTTTTAAAAATGCATTACTAAAATTTATTTAAATTAAAATACACATTTAAATGTATAATTTATTTATATTTGGATAATCAGGCAAATAAAAGTAACCGTATAATGTCATTTTTTTTATTTTGATCTTGTTGGATGCCGATCAAAAGATCAGATTATTCATGATTATTTATAACATAACATTTTTTTATATAATTGTTATCATTTGTGATTTTCATTCCTTGTTCCTAGTTCCATATGTTCAAGTCTGTACATTTGCATTTGTTCTTTAATTATGCTTTTCTGTGATACTTTGGCAATAAAAAATAAAAAAGAATTTATAAAAAAAATGTAATAAATAAATAAAAAATTAAATTAAGAATATTATTTTATAAATAATAATACTATTTTATAATATTTTATTTAAAAAAATAATGAAATAAATACATAATATAAAAAATATATAATTCATGAATATCAAAATCCTGCATTTGACATATATAATAAAACTCTGATATACTAATCAGACTCAATTTAACGTGCACCTTGACAGAAACAGTTATGTTTTGGAGACAAGATTTTTTTCTTGCACATGTTGCAAAGTGTGCTGTGGGTGTTTTGAAGTGAAGGTTGCTAAGGTGTTCTGGTTAGTTAGAGAGAGATTTTTGAAAGTAATATTCACCCAGCAGTTGTCTCCTAACACATCCGGCTCCAGCGTCTCTCCGGTCCACGCCTGGAACCGAACTGCATTCTGGGACGGAGGCTCAGAGGGGGCGTGGCTCCAGATTGTCACGTTCAAGCAGTGGATAGTGATTCGTTGCTCCGCTCCGGCGCTCAGCAGCTGCAGGAAGTTCATCTGAACGCGTCCGACACTGAACTCCAGCTGCAACCAGCCAATGAAGCAGCACGATTATAAACAGATTAGGAACTTCTTTTCTAAACATATCACCTCAAGCCACGAGGATATGCATTTATCAAATACGAAATAATGCAGATGATCTGAAAGCTGAACCTTGGCTGTGGTGATGGGCCTGAGGCAGGTGCGTCCGCCGCCGGTGAAATTGCACGTCACTTCTATAGAGTCTGAGGAGCAGCCCAGGTTTGGGTCGATCCAATAAGTGCCTGACAAATGACAAAACACATTGTAGCAAAAACATAACTTGCAATTTGAAACGGTGAAAATGATAAATGCTAAATTATTACATCTATCTACAGATGCCATTGGTGGGATTTAGCACTACAAAGAACCTCAACACACACGCACCATCGTAGAGCGTGTCCCGGCAGCCTTGCAGGTCTTTGCAGAGTCGAGCGGGGTGATCTTGTGTGCCCAGCGGGTTCTTCAGGCTGTGGACCAGAGAGCTCAGGTAATGGAGAGTCCGCAGGATCTCTGGAGCCTGATCCAACATGGGCATGTCCATCAGACCCCGACCCTGAGAGAGCATTGAGACAGCCTTTAAAACACCCTTTACACCGCTAACCACGGGACGTGGTAACCAAAGGTGTGAACAAACCTTCTTCTTGTAATGTTAACAGAATGTTCATTCAGATGTATCTAGGCTTTACTAATGTTCCCAAAACATTAGTACGAAAACATTATTTATACATAGCTCATTGCAATGTTTTATTTCTGAAAGGTTTTAGTTGGACGTTCATATAACATTTTGTTTAGGAATGTTCAGATAACATTTAAAAGTAATATTCCCCTAATGTTTGAAAAAACAAAACAAAAAAATAAAAAGAAATGTTTAAAAAAAATGAAGTAGTAACATTTTCATAACTTAATGGGAACATTGACAAAAACGTTCTTAGAACACTGCAATAGTGTAGTATTTCAAATACACAGTTCATGTCCTTTGTATCTATGTATGTGTGTGTCTGAATGATCTCACCTCTATTTTCTGTGTGTGCATCTCCATAAAAACTGGCTGGGCCAATCCAAGACCAAAATCCTGTTTCTAAAACATACATGCACATGAGCAAACTATAAAAAACACAGATGTACGGAATATAACACTGAAAGTGTGAATGAATTAATAAAAACAAAAGAATCAATGAATAAATAAATAAATAATCAACAAATAAATAAATAAACAACTACATAAATAAATAAAGTTAGTGAAAATTCTCACCAAAGCCAGTGGGATTCGCGGTGGACCCTGTAGAAAAAGAAATAATAAAACAATTGCTCATAACCATCATGATGAATTCTACTGACATTTTTTAAACAAAGTAGAGATAAGTGTGTATGTGTGTGTGGGGTTAGTATGGTTTAGGAACAATATGTGTGTTTCTGAGAGAGTCTATTAAAAGAAAGAAGTGTGTGTTTATACCGGAGGTCCAGGACGTCCACGCGGTCCAGGAGCACCCTGGAAAAACACACAAATAAACAAGTTAGAAACAAACAAGTGGCCTTAAAATAAACCCAAGCAGCTGATGATGGGAAATGCTGTGTCTGTGACTGTAGACTCACTCGAGGTCCCTGAACACCCTGTGTGAAAAAAAGAATGTGCTTATGAGAAACCTGTAAGATTTCCTGCGACATCAAGATCTGAAGAGAAAGAATAAATCATGTCTCACCATCTCTCCTTTGCTGCCAGTGTCTCCTCTCGGGCCCTACAGAGATGTCAGTGTGAGAGCAGAGGTCAGCTGAGGGTCAGACAGCAGGTATGAACACACTCACGGTTCACTATAGCTGTGTGAAGAAGTGACTTATACTCACTGGACTACCGATAGGGCCAATCACACCGACAGGTCCAGCTAAACCCCCTCTACCCTGAAACCAACATGGAAATATTACAACAAAAACACTATAAAATCTGCCAAAATTGGCAGACTAGTTCTTTGTGCATACTTACTTATGTATGATAGATAGATAGATAGATAGAGTTGGTGTAGGGCGATAGAATATATGGTTTGTACAGTATAAAAACCATTATGCCTATGGAGAGTCTTTACAAGGATAGCAAACCAGACGTGTGTGTGTGTGTGTGTGTGTGTGTGTGTGTGTGTGTGTGTGTGAGAGAGAGAGAGTGTGGATATGTGTGTGTGTGAGAGAGAGAGTGTGCATGTGTGTGTGTGTGTGTGTGAGAGAGTGAGAGAGAGTGTGTGTGTGTGTGTGTGGT
>NW_015555881.1:956100-957552 GCF_001515605.1 Sinocyclocheilus anshuiensis
TGTGTGTGTGTGTGTGTGTGTGTGTGTGTGTGTGTGTGTGAGAGAGTGTGCATATGTGTGTGTGTGTGTGTGTGTGTGTGTGCTTACCATGCTGCCCTGCGGCCCTTTGGGCCCCTGAATGCCCTTCAGTCCAAAGTCTCCTGGAGGCCCCTGAATAAACAAGCAAACATCAAGCTCACATGAACAAACACACAAACACACAGCTGTGCCTAACCCAACATTAATGCTAATGTGTGTGTATTATGAGGAGCACTAGAGCGTTTATGGAGTGGAACATTATTAAACGTGTCTATTTATCACCGTCAGGACCACAGTGTTTGTGTGGCTACCATTGGTGGTCTTCATTTTTTCCATAGCTCTACTTCATTGAGTTAGACCAGAGGAATTAATGAGTCTGAATGAATCAACCACATACGCTTGTCCTGTTTTATGAGCTCACGGCTGTGGGTTTCAGAGAAAATCCTGCTCCGTGACAAAAACACACATCAGTCTGAGCGTGAATTATGATGCTTTTTGAGCGTGTGGATGAAAACACGCTTCCCAGAGGAAGGAACTCTTTCGGAAAGGATAAATCTCATCTCTGTTTGTTTCTCTTGGGCAGGCGCACATGGACGATCACATTTCTGTTTTTCACCCTGAAGAACAGTTTAAATGGGATACCTGGCAATGGGTGATAAAACTCACCTTCGGTCCAAACATTCCCAGCATCCCTGGAAAGCCGGGTTCCCCGATGTCACCCTAAATCAAAGATTACTATTAATGTTTTGTTCTAAGATGAACTCTGGGTCTTTGTAAGCAGGATACAGTCAGTAGGAGAATTCACAGTGAATAATAACAATATTTATGGCATGTTTCAGTGTATTTCTGTCTGGGAGTAGCACTCACAGATTGGCCTTTAGGACCCCGGTCTCCCTGAGATCCAGGAAGGCCCATTCCTCCTTTAAAACCTCTCTTTCCTGAAGGGCCGGTGTGACCAGGAAGGCCCCTCTCACCCTATTCATTCACAAATTTAACAAATACATACATCAAAATGATCCAGTCGAGATACATCATAATATATGTAATATAATATACAACAATAATTTTTTTTTTTTCTAGGACCTTAATTATAAATTCAAATAAAATAAATAAATAAAAATGTTCTTGTTTTTCCAAGGATCTTAATGATAAATAAATAAGTAAATATGTTATAATTGTGGTCAAATTTTATTCCCTGAGCTTTTGACCATTTTGTAAAAATATTTATTTACTTATTAATTTATTTGCATTTTGTCTAGGATGTTAATGATCAATCAATCAATCAATCAATCAATCAATATGTGATAACTGTGGTAAAAATTTTATTCTCTGACCTTTGGACCATTTATTTTATTTTATTATTATTTTGATAATATATATAATATTATTTAGGCTTATATATATATATATATATATATATATATATATATATAT
>NW_015555881.1:958151-994774 GCF_001515605.1 Sinocyclocheilus anshuiensis
ATATTTGATAACTAGTCAAATTTTCTTCAGTTCAATTCTTTTTGTATTTTTTCTACGATGTTAATAAACAAATAAACAAAACAAACAAACAAATAAATGAATAAGTGATAATCGTGGTAGAATTTTATTCTCTGACCTTTGGACCAAATGATCCCTGTGGGCCTGGTAAACCGATAACGCCAACTTTGCCAGGTGCACCGGGTTTACCAGGCAAACCAAACTCGCCATCATCTCCCTGATCGCCCTAAAAGAAAGAGAAAGATGCATGTAATGAACTTGCTAAAACAGATCATAGATCAGGAATCACAGATCTGATGATGAATTCTTACTGGTATTCCTCTGCTTCCATCTTTCCCTGGGATCCCATCCATGCCAGGAACGCCCTCCTGTCCTTCTCGACCCACTGTGCCTCTTGGGCCGGGTAACCCAACAACACCCTGATGAGAGAAAATACAGAGATAACTGGGCATTTAGTAAGTTATTAAAGAAGAAAGGGAAAATGTGTACGCAAATGTACTACTTATGAAGAATATTGCTGGTTGAATAAAAAAAAAACTGTCAAAAAATTTGGGGGTCATATTTGGGGTCATTATTATATAAAAATAAAGTATTATATTATTAATATGTAAATAATATAGAAATAAGGGGGCGCTTAATTTGAATGCAGCATTGTTATTTACATTTATATATTTTTTTCATTTGGCAGATACTTTTATCCAAAGTAACTTACTGTCTATTCAAGTAATTTTATCTGCGTCTGTTTGCTGCTTGGGAACTAAATCCATGACTTTGGCAGTGATAATTTCTTTGAAATCTGAGTTTATATTAGCCCTGTATTTCTTACTACTACTAAAATGAAAGAGTTGTGTCCTCTTACCGGTGAGCCTCTGCTGCCACGCTCTCCCTGCTGACCCCGTTTACCCTTCTGACCCTTTGAGACAGAGAGAAAGTGACAGAGAATAACAAAGCATGTGAGAAAAAGAAGTAATGCCAAGATGAAAACCACAGGCACAGAAGTAATCGTATACAGCATGAACATACACATACATCTAACCCATTTTGCTGAAGTATGTGACAAGACTCTGATTTCTACCACATGTTGTTAATGGCTGCCATTCCAAAACATAAGTAATGAAATCTGAAAGCCTGCAAAAGATACACACATATGAGCTGCAATCATAGCATTACCTGTTCTCCTTTGGATCCTTTAGGGCCTTGTATCCCACGTGGACCAGGATCACCCTAAAAATGCATTAAAAGAATTAAACAAAAAGGTGTTTGTGTGTGTATTTGAGTGCAGGTATGTCTGTAATCATGATCTGATAATCATATTATTATACGCACAGGTAGTCCAGGAGCACCAGGTTTGCCTCGAAAACCATCAACACCTTGCTGACCCTGCACATACAAACCAGTGTTATTATAGTTAACTAAAACTAAAACCATTCAAAACATTTTCATTATATGAAATAAAATAAACATTAACTGAAATTCATATAAAATACTAAAAAACTATTTATTTCAAAACTTTACAAAAACAAAAATTTATTAAATTTCTCATTTTAATTTAGTTGAACTTGATGTATTAAAAAATAACAGAAAATTAATAAAAAACTATAATAGTATTGCAACGATATATATATATATATATATATATATATATATATATATAAAACTAAAAAACTAATAAATTAATAATGTATATATTTTATTTATTAACTATTAATAATAACTAAAATTAAAAAAGAAATAATTTTCTGAAGAAAATCTGAAAAGTGTTGTTTGTTCATGCAAATCTCACCATTCGATCTGTATAAACTCCTAAAGAATGAGCAATATTTATGACAACAGTGATGCTTTCCTTAGCAAACATTGCTAATAATATTGTATATAGTCTCTATCAAAAGTTCTATAATCTAATTAAAACACATACATCTCCACTCAAAGCATATTTTTGCTGGCGGATATTTTAGTCTACAAAGAACCCAAATCAAAACCATCTTGAAATAGTTTTAATCTTAATGTGATCTATAACATATTTTTTATGTTAAGCCAATTACCATATAAAACAGCCTTTCAGTTGGCAGCTGTTAATCTATTATAGGAAATGGTCACATGTTGGTGTGCACCGACAGCACGTAAACAAATGAGCTAATGCGCTTCATATGCAGTAAGACAACAGTATGCTTTCTTATCTCACCGCGTATCCTGGATCTCCCGGCTCGCCCCTGTCTCCTCGCTTTCCAACTAGACCCTGAAAATACACAAACACATGCATGAAGCTGCAAATATCGCTAATGAAATTAGAGGAATTCACAGACAGATTTAAACATGATAATAAGAGAGACTCACTTGGAGTCCTGGAGGACCAGTAGGACCTTCCACCTTCCCATCATCCCCCTGTTCACCCTAGAATATTACATAATGCAAAACATCAGATGATTATAGAAAACTGAGTGAAAGCAGTTTGTGTGACTATATTAGTGTGCCTAATACTAAAAAATATGATAATATTATGATGCTGTTTCATTGTTATATTCATTTAACATGGCATTTAAATTCACTGTGAGGGAATCTCATTGTATTTTAAAGCTAAGCTTTGTGTATTCTAGGTCTACTTCTAGCATAGATTCACCCATGAAGGTTGACATAATTGTGCAGGTCACATATATGAACAAAATGAGTCATAAATACATTTGACCTTTTCACCCTTTGGTCCCGGGGGTCCTACTGGACCTTGAGGTCCCTTGTGACCCTGTAGAGAAAGAAAGAGCTTTCAAGCACTAGAGGACTTGAGCTGATAAATCAGTGCACTGATGTGGAAATGAACAATTGTTAATGTGCTAATATGATCGTGTGATGCTATTTGCACTTGTTTCTTGCTCTCACCTCATATCCTGATATGCCCGGATCCCCCTGCATCCCCATACGCCCGGGACTGCCCTGAGAAAGTCAAAGTCAATGTAAACTTTATTGTAATTTTTAGCACATCGCATGGAAACAACAGTGGCATAAAGATGAGAAAGATGAGAAAGAAGGTGAAACAGACAGGCTTCTTGTGCAGGTCAAAAGAAAAGTCAGATGGATGTATTACTAAAACTAACTTAACAAGATGATGTATCTGTTTACCACATATCCGATGGTTCCTCGAGAGCCCTTTGGTCCGGTGGTTCCGATTGGTCCGATCTTTCCCATGGCTCCTGTCTCTCCCAGGTGGCCGATGTTACCTTTGGCACTCTGCAGGCAATGGGAAAGTGCAGTCAATATGGCTACTGTGCACAATGGATTAAAGAGAATTAAATAACTTGCTATCTTAAACTCGAATGTCTTACCTTAAACCCTGGCTTCCCTCTCTCGCCATTTTTGCCAGGTTTTCCTTCAGGACCCTAAAACACACATGCAAAAATGAGGGGAAGCAAAAAAAAAACAATCCCCACCATCATTTTGCAAAAAATTATATATTATTATTAAAATAACTAAAACTATTAAAATAGTTAATGTTAATTGAAATAAAGCTTAACAAAATATAATATAATATAATATAATATAATATAATATAATAAAAAAAGTAGAAAACTAGAAAATTAAAACTCCTGCCTTGGAAACTAACTTAAAGTTGAGGTTACTTGAATTACTAAAACTAAAATAAAAACCAATTAAAGTGAAGTAGAAATATAAAAAATAATAATAATAAATAACAAAAATGACAAAAGTATATAAAAATTACTAATTACTAAAATTACTCAAATGTAAGCTTTATCCAAATAAAAAATCCAAATTAAAATATAAATATTAAATAAACAGGCTAAAATTCAAAAATTATAATTCTAAATTATAAAGTCTAAAATGAAAAATTAAAATGTGAAAAAATTAAAATATATATAAAAGCAAATTCTAAATATTATATTAACAAATACTATTATAAATAATACTAAAATAACAGCTTTTTCCCCATTCACTAACTTTTCTGAGGGGTCAAAGTTCTGTCGGTCATTTTTAGGCATAATTGTTGAGATTTGTCTCATTTTTCAAGTTTTTTTCAAGTGTTTTTTGTGATAGATGACATATGTAATATGCAAAAAAAATATGTTTTTACTGATCATAATCCAAAGCGCATGAATGTTACAAAGGTTAACTACCAGATTTATAATATATATATATATATATTATTCGTAAAAATTAAAACTTTTTGCATATTTTAAGATTGCCTAATCTTTTGGTTTTTACTAGATTTTTTTGGGCCATGCCTTTATTATGAGACAACACCAAACTCCCCATAATTAGTACTCTCGTTTTATTTACTAACTGAAAACCCTGTATGCAGTATGTGTTTTGAAGTATAAAGTAAAATATGAGTGTGATATTGTTTGTGCACATCTGCATCACTCACTCTGACGCCAGTAAGCCCAGGGTCGCCCGGTGGCCCTTCTTTCCCCTTGATTCCCGGGTCACCTCTGACACCCTGCTCGCCCTCTCCGCCCATGTCGCCCTTTTCACCCTGTTCAAAACCAATTTGTTGTTCTTTCAACTATTTTTGTGGTTTAAATAATGTATTTTTGAATACTTGTGAACAATTTATTACCTTGGCACCATCAGGGCCAGCCGGACCAGCCTCTCCCTCTAAACCTGGTTCTCCCTGTATCAAACAAACAAAAACATGATAAAATTAATACTGTTTTTGTGCATTCATACACGTCAAATCAATGTTTCACAGACGTATTGAACACACACCCTTGTTCCGATTAGTCCTGCTGCCCCAGCGTTCCCCACAGGCCCGAGTGACCCCTGCAAAAACAATGAAAAGACATAATAAGAGTCCAAACACACAGGTTGTTTTATTCTTTCTAGCAAGTTCATGTTCGTTTTATTTAATTACATAAGTCCAGTCAGCCAAACAGCAATTATAACTAATGATGTGTGACAGCACATCTGCGTCTGCCAAGCTCAGGCTAACATTATCTAACTTTAACAATACAAATATAGTCATATGGTTCCTCTTCAGACTGTGATTGCGACACATGCACTGTGCTACTCATTACAGAAGCTCAATGGGGCCTTGAACTGCCAACGAAAAGCCGATTTAGCAACAGTTATTTAGTGCAGCATAATAGCACCTCAAGCAAGAAAATTATGGGAAATGGGTTAACACTAATTTCAGGCTCTTTTCATGAATAGGGTACAAAATAGGGCCTCCAGCTCTTAAAATGTAGTTTTTTCCCCCAACAAATGGGCAGGAAAAGGAGGAAATTGCTGATTAGCAATCTCCAGAAGTCAAACTAAATGTTATGTGGGCTGTTATTTTCAATTTATTTTATAGTGTTTTATGGAACTTTTCCAAACCTGCTGCTAAAATTCAGAACGTTTGAATGCAGTTTTAAAACCTTTATTGGTTATTTTCCATTAAATTAAATAAACATAAAATAGACAATTTAAAAATAAAAAAACAACTACAAGGTTGCCAAAATAAGCATATATAAATAATATACACACTACCAGTCAAACATTTACAGTAAAAACAGCAATACTGTGAAATATTATTTCAATTTGAATTGAGTGCTTTTTTATGTGAATATATTGTAAAATGTCATTTATTCCTGTGATGCTAATTTCAGGCTCTTTTCATGAATAGGGTACAAAATAGGGCCTCCAGCTCTTAAAATGTAGTTTTTTCCCCCAACAAATGGGCAGGAAAAGGAGGAAATTGCTGATTAGCAATCTCCAGAAGTCAAACTAAATGTTATGTGGGCTGTTATTTTCAATTTATTTTATAGTGTTTTATGGAACTTTTCCAAACCTGCTGCTAAAATTCAGAACGTTTGAATGCAGTTTTAAAACCTTTATTGGTTATTTTCCATTCAATTCAATAAACATAAAATAGACAATTTAAAAATAAAAAAACAACTACAAGGTTGCCAAAATAAGCATATATAAATAATATACACACTACCAGTCAAACATTTACAGTAAAAACAGCAATACTGTGAAATATTATTTCAATTTGAATTGAGTGCTTTTTTATGTGAATATATTGTAAAATGTCATTTATTCCTGTGATGCGCAGCTGAATTTTCAGCATCATTACTCCAGTCTTCAGTGTCACATGATCTTCAGAAATCATTAAATTATGCTGATTTGCTGCTCAAGAAACATTTACTATTATTATCAATGTTGAAAACAGTTTTTACTGCTTATTATTTTTCTGTAAAACATGTGATATGCTACCATTTAAAAGTTTGGAAAATTAATACTTTTATTTAGCAAGGACGCATTAAACTGATTTACAGTGAGAGTAATGACATTTATAACGTTACAATAGATTTCTATTTCAAAGAAATGCTTATGACTCTTATGCTTTTAAGGTAACAAGAGTTACCTTAGTAAAGTGCAAAAATGCAATCCAAATTGCAAATCCAAAATCCAGTCCAAAGTGCAAAGAGCCAACAATTTACCCACCTTTTCTCCAGGTTCTCCTGGAAGTCCGGGATCGCCAACTTTTCCCGCAGGGCCCTGAGACAAAGAGAGAGCACACATTTTTCTATTTCCATGTCTTTTTTGGTGCCAAAACTGATGGATTAATGACCTAAAATTACTTTCATTAATCAATTAAAGAATGAAAGAGGAGTAAATAGGATTAAACAGGGCAATCATTTTAATCTCAGTATCATTCACAATCAAGGGAACCAAAACAGACAGAAGCAGCAGAAAACCTGGACGTGTGTTTGTGTACGTGTGGAGTGTATTACCTTTGGCCCTGGATTTCCAGGAGGCCCGAGTGTTCCTGGGGGCCCTGGAGGTCCCTGGTCCCAAACAAACAAATCATTTATCAGTAATACATACATACAAAGGACGCATTAAACTGATTTACAGTGAGAGTAATGACATTTATAATGTTACAATAGATTTCTATTTCAAATAAATGCTTATGACTCTTATGCTTTTAAGGTAACAAGAGTTACCTTAGTAAAGTGCAAAAATGCAATCCAAAGTGCAAATCCAAAATCCAGTCCAAAGTGCAAAGAGCCACCAATTTACCCACCTTTTCTCCAGGTTCTCCTGGAAGTCCGGGATCGCCAACTTTTCCCGCAGGGCCCTGAGACAAAGAGAGAGCACACATTTTTCTATTTCCATGTCTTTTTTGGTGCCAAAACTGATGGATTAATGACCTAAAATTACTTTCATTAATCAATTAAAGAATGAAAGAGGAGTAAATAGGATTAAACAGGGCAATCATTTTAATCTCAGTATCATTCACAATCAAGGGAACCAAAACAGACAGAAGCAGCAGAAAACCTGGACGTGTGTTTGTGTACGTGTGGAGTGTATTACCTTTGGCCCTGGATTTCCAGGAGGCCCGAGTGTTCCTGGGGGCCCTGGAGGTCCCTGGTCCCAAACAAACAAATCATTTATCAGTAATACATACATACAAACACAACACAAACAGACACACGCACATTTCAACATTACAATCTCCCATTATCTGAAGCCAAATTGTGGCTTAAACTGTGAAGCAGATGTGTGTGTACAGTCTCACAGCCTGGCAAAACTACTGCAGATCTTACTTACATTTTACAGCTACATAATCACAAACATTTAACAAACTACATATGACAACTGAATGCCAAGAAAGAGTCATGGACTCGGTCATGAGAATTCGATTGTTCTATATATTTCAGGGCTGAACGAGACAAAAATACACAGTGCTCAAAACCCATCTTCTGGAGTTGCGCAACACCCAGAGGACGTAAAGTAGGTTTACATAAAAAGACACTGGAAAATGTGTTTCTGTGTGTAGAACAGAAATAAAGCACCACTCACTGGCTCCCCTGCGATTCCTTTGTCTCCTGTAGCCCCGGATGGCCCTTGAATGCCCTACAGAAACAAAGTCAAAATGTATTGTTGAATAAATTAAATAATGCAACAAGTAAATAAATCAATGATTAATATGACAATAAATCATAAATAATAAATTAACATTAAAAAAAGAGAATATTGTAAAAATTTTATATTTTTTATAAATAATTTATTTTTATATTTTTGTCCCGTGACACAAATTGAGCTGCATTGTATCTATGGAATGTGCTCTACAAATAAAATTTATTATTATTACATAAATAAATGACATTTTTAAGGAACAGTCCTAAAATATGCCGTATATAAATTTCAACAGAGAAACTAACCGGAAATCCCTTTGGCCCCGCCTCCCCAGGCTCCCCGATCTTGCCCTGCAGAGAGATTGGACAGACATAGAGACTGTTACCATAGAAAAGATCGGAGAGACATGGCAACAGTTACTGTAGAAACACAATCAGAAGGGGAATGTGTTTTTACCGCTTGTCCCGGGAAACCGATTTTTCCTGGAGGACCATCAAGACCCTGTGAGGAGACATAAATTAACATTAGATTCAAACATGTACAGCATTTATCTTTAGTCATGAGGTGAGCTCTGAAGGACAGCGGCCTTTACCTTTTTGCCTTCAGCACCGAGATCGCCTGGCATACCGTCCGGACCTCTAGGACCCTAAAACTTGCCCTGCAGAGAGATTGGACAGACACAGAGACTGTTACCATAGAAAAGATCGGAGAGACATGGCAACAGTTACTGTAGAAACACAATCAGAAGGAGAATGTGTTTTTACCGCTTGTCCCGGGAAACCGATTTTTCCTGGAGGACCATCAAGACCCTGTGAGGAGACATAAATTAACATTAGATTCAAACATGTACAGCATTTATCTTTAGTCATGAGGTGAGCTCTGAAGGACAGCGGCCTTTACCTTTTTGCCTTCAGCACCGAGATCGCCTGGCATACCGTCCGGACCTCTAGGACCCTAAAACAGAGGCGCAAATCAGTACATAAAAGGACACACTTTTGTGAACTTTGGCAGTCTGATTAAATAATAAGAATTAAGAAGGAGATCACGTGACAGCTTATAATACTTTTGGTCACACTTGAATGGTCAGGTTGAATGCATTGTCTTTAATCATATTATTGAAATTTCTTCTTCTTCTTCTTAATGTTTAACAGCCTTACTGAAATTTTATTAAATTAAACTGAATTGCTCAACAAGAATGAATGCTCCATCAAATATACTAAAATATAAAAATAAAAGCTAATTCACATTATTAATAAATACTATAGTATATAAATAATACTAAAATAGCACTGAGTGTTAATGTATATAAATAACTACTATAGAAAATACTCACTGAATCATTATATTACTTACATGGCTATTTATTAAAACAATAAATTATCATTTTAAAATATTTGAGCATAATCTAAATAATATTCATGATCTAAGCCATCTTGTGACATCCCAACCAGCATGTTTGACCCTCCCCTGTACTGCAAAGATGATTAGTATGGCAGAATGCAAACCACACACTTTAAATCCGGAAGTATATCCTCAAACACTAGGGGGAGCTGTACTATAGATTTTGGATGTGTGGGATATGTTGGGATATTTGGAGTTGTGCATGTAGGTCAATGTTTAAGAGGCTCTTGATGGTCCAAGCATGACGCAGAACTATGTTGCATCTGTCTTTGTCTAGATGCACACAAAAAATCTCTTACACATTAAAGGAACACTCCACTATTTTTGAAAATAGGCTCATTTTCCAACTCTCCTCAAGTTTTAAATAGGAAAAATATAGAAACTCTTTGGTCATTTTTGAGCGAGATGCCAACGGTCTAATCAGATTCAATGATCTATGCTAAGCTAAGCTAAAAGTGCTACCGCCAGACACGGAGATCGGTTGAATGGATTCGAAAACGGTAAAACTCAACTGTTTAACTCTAGGGGAGTTGGAAAATGAGCCTATTTTCAAAAATAGTGGAGTGTTCCTTTAATGCTACACAATCCTAAACAACCGAATCATCCTCGCTATCACAAACAACGGTTTGGCTCGCCTATAAAATCTGAAGAGATCTGAACACAAGGACTTCATCAAGAGACCAGACACACATTCGCTCCCTCTCGAAGAATACGTGTGCGCGCTGATAATTACATTCTCAATCTTATGGTGTGTGCGTCCAGCCAAAAAACATCAGACTGTTGAAACAATATCATCACAGTCTCTGCCAGCTGGCACACGCTCTCTTTGTCTGTTTCGCTCTCTCACACACACTGGAGGGGCTGAAGGTACTCAGTCAAATATGTGGAATACCTCATATGGGTTACTACTGTTATTAATATTCTGGCCATCCCGTTATACATCCATAAACCATAGAAAATAAAGTGGCTCATTACTTCTCAGCACCTTTTAGTGCAGCAATGATGTCTTTCTGGAGGTAAATGCAGTTTTCATTTGTATGCTTCAAATACAGAGAAACATCCAAGGTCACAACGAACGTTAGTGAATGTCTTTCTATTGTGCTGATACCATATTGAACTTGTCACAGAAAAGCCCTTATTGCCAAGAAATGAGGACATTAAACAGAACTTGAACATTAAATATACAGAAAATAGGTCAGAATCACGGCCTAGCCTTCAGCAAGTCTTGAGTTCCTCCTTCAGTAAGTCTATGGGACTTTTTTTTAATAAAGGAGTTAGGATTTTGTTCAAATATCTAAAGTAATAGTAATACTTTCTTTAGCAAATACCACTAAAAAGTGTCAAGAGGGCATAAAAACAAAAACAAAACAACAACATAAAATATTATACATAATGCATGCATAATAAATAATGCTTTTTTCTACCATTGAAGAACTGGTTATAGTTTCACCGTTACCTGCATAAAGTATTTTTGAAAGATATGTTTTCGTCTGTTTTAAATAAAGACAATGATATATAAAGACTCTTCAGTCATTGTCAGTATATCACATACACTCTACGCTGTTTTGGCCCGTTCTCAGTGACGAAGGCAGGAAACAAAATCATCAGCACTGAATCAATGAATCATCAGGACAACAACTTGATTTACGGACTCAGTGAGGGGCTCTAACTAAGACCAGACAGTGGCACAGAGACTCTCAACTCTCCTAAGTTTGTTTCCATTGCATCCCTGTGCTCGGTCTTCTCTCCAGTAATTATTGTTGATTCTGTCGGTTAATGGAAAACATTTCCCATGTGTGTGTTTTCGAGTGTGTGCATCTATCTATCTGACTATTAACTAGTCTACCAGTTTAAAGCTGCAGTCCGTAAATTTTGCCTCTTTGTCGCCATCTCTTTTTGAAACCTGCAATTGTAGTTACATGCGGAATTATCTTTATTACGTGGGTTGTGCACCGGCACGGCTCCACCGCGGATTAATCTAATGTTTTGAGGAGTATGTGTAGCTGTCAGTGGTCACTGCACCGGTGTGAATATTTACTGTACTTCGGAATCACAGATTCTAGCCTACGTATTGGAATATATGACCCAAATAAGAATTTTCACCAGATATTGTCATCTGAACAAGCAAGTAACAAGTCTGCTCTTTTTGTTCTGACCAGCTGAGGAAAAAAGCATTACAATAAATCGCGCTAACAATGGTGATTAAATCTAACGATCAGTTAATTAGCTCATATCACTTCAAACCGTGCAAATTATTATTACTGTTATACTCTGTTTTTAAATTGTTAATGTTAACAACATCAGCATTGCGTGACTATTTGTATGTAGTGTGTATTAGCGTAGATTTCAATTTACAGTAATCTCTAATTGTCATGCCATTCGAATTTCATATAAATAAATTATTTTATTTTTAACCCAAAAAGCTAATTATTCTTACTTAGAACTGGTTGTCTTTAAAATACAAATCTTGTATAATCCCAGGCTATCTGTAATCAGATGCGCATTTAAAACTGGAGTATAATCTAATTTCAGTCACTTGTGTTTCATAAACACATAATCCTTTCTGAATTACAATCGCCGATCAAAATGATGTTTAATTATTCCAGCTGCTGTGAGAAAAGGCTATAAACGATCGGCCACCTGCAGGATCCTCGCATGCCATAGCCTAGTAGCCGGGACAACTTCTTTATGTTTACAGACGTGACGTAATGACGCAGTGGCATGCTCGAATTTCCCGTAAATTCCTACCAGTACCACTCAAATTAGAAAACATTATTATAAGCTTACCGTTGTGAATTGGGCTAAAGTAAGGGGATAGCTTTGAACACTGGCTGGTTATGTACTTGCTCAAAAATTTATTTCGGATCATTTTTAACCAAAAAAGGTTACGGACTGCAGCTTTAACTAACTAACTACCTGACTAAATAACTAATTCTAAATAACAATCTATCTATTAGACGACTAACTAGCCTATCAGACTAGCCTAAGCAACCATGACGTGCGCTCGCCATGACAACGCAAAAGTTTCAGCACAGGATAAATATATTTCCAGCACCATAAATCACTTGTAGTAGCTCTACTACTAGATGAATTTCAAAAATGGGTTTCGCTGTACAGTTATGAACAGCTGTTCCTTCATCTTGGCTTAAATTTCAATGTTGTTAAGGAAAGAGTGAAGCTGATTGGTTGGTTCTTGTCACATGACGCGTGGAGCGCTTGTGGCATTCTGAAAAGTTGAAATGCTTTAATCTTTTATGAGTGCACTTACCACGTGTATACATTTGAAATAACGAACTTGATCTATTTGATGAATAACTAGTCTACCAGTTTAACTAATTAAATAAGAATCTATTTATCAGATGACTAACTAGCCTATCAGATTAGCTAACTAATAAAGATCTATCAGATGGTCTAACTCAGGGGTGTCAAACTCGTTTTCACTGTCCACTTCAACATTATGGCTGCCATCAAAGGGCCAGTTGTAACTGTAAGACTGTACAAATGTTGCTACTCCTTAACATATTGTTAAATAACTGTCTCTTTATTTTATTATTACTTATTTAAGTTACAAATATTGCATATGCATTTGCATAGATGTAAAAATATGTTATTGCTCCATGTTATTTTAACATAAATCCTTTTAATTTATCAGGTTAAGAAATCCAAATTACTCCATAAATCAAAGTAAATAAAGACAAGTATCATCAAACACAGGTCATTACATTAACTTTGTTAAAAACTTTTTTGTTAAATTTATGGTACAACAAATAATTGTGAGCTGCTAAGAACGTGTGACAGATATGGCATTTAAAAAAAACAAACGAGTCCGGTCTCATGAAGGTGCGTATAGCACGATTTTCTGTTTCTATTTGGCAATGCAATTTATACGCAGAAATTGACTTTGGCGTGCATATGATATGCACGTGTTTGAATTCAATGATGATACACAATCAATGCTTGTAGTAGAAAAAAAGAAGCGGTACTCAACCCCACTCCCCCACCCAAAAATAAATAAATACAAACTAAAGTACTAAAAAAAGTACTTTTTAATTTTCTTAATTTGCAATGAATGTATATAGTGCCAAAATAAATAAATAAATTCATTAATAACTGTTTGCAATTCAATTCACATTTATTTGTGTAGCACTTTTCATGATACACTGTTGCGAAGCAGCTTCACAGAAAACAGACAGCACTTTTAATAAAAAAAAAGTAAATCTGCGATACCAAACAGGAACACAGGGGGATGCCAAAAGACCACTAAATGAGCTACCTTGACCTGACTGATCCAGATTTACTAAACCACTGACTACTGCGTAATCCAAAACACCTTCAGCCAGCATCCAGTATAAAACACTCGTGCTTTTAAGCCAAATAGCTTGGTGATTTAAAATTTTTTACTGACATCTGTACGTGAGTACTATTATATCTGCCATCTCTGATGAAATCGGCCATGTTTTCTCTGCATTAGCGCTGTTTTGAACGTACTGTTTGAATGCATTTGCTTACTGGATCCTTAGACTCCTCCAGGAGTTTGCCAGTTGATGTGATCGCAAAAAAAACGGCTTCTTTTTATTTTCATAATGTATTGTTGACACGTGCAAAACATACATTTAGACTACTACTGTTATGCTATGTAAATACTTATTTACATTAGTTGGCATATGCGCCAATGTATGTTTCTGCCAGTGGATGCCCACACTCCAGGTTGCGTTTATTAAACTCAGGAGAGAAGATCATTTTTGAGCGCACACATGTAATGTCTGACCGATAACGCATCCGTTTTCTGTGAGAGTGAATGAATGGGAATCCACCTGCGAGCAGAGAGATTTGATGCGCTCTCGCATAGGCAATATGCACTCTGGACATTTGTCATTAAAATAACTCAATAGAAACAGCCTCAAACGAACTTTTAAAACGAGAAGAAAGTCATGTCTGAAAGCTGCAATGGATTTTTTAATTCGTTAAATGAATGAAGAATATTGTGTTTTTCCATTTCCGTCAGTGGGGCTCTAGCACTGAGGTCCGCATCTTATTCCTTTGAGCCGTCCACGCAGTCATCATCAATGGAAAAACCCCACACCCCTAATCCTAACCATTGCGTATCATATGCACACCAAAGACAATTTATGCGTATAAATAGAACGGCAAATAGAAACAGAAACTTGTGGTATTGATAAGCACTTTCATAATTTACCATATAAAGCTGCATAGATTTTTATTTTAAGACACATAAAATGATGTGGCGGGCCGGAATAGGCCCGCTGGCCTTGAGTTTGACACATGTGGTCTGACTAATTAACTATGAATCTATCTATCAGACGATTTAGCGTGCCATCCAGTTTAACTAAGAATCTATTGGATGACTTACTAGCCTATCAGTTTAACCAACTATTTAAGAATCAATATATGAGATAACTTACCTAGCCTAGTTAAGTTTAACTAAGAATATATCTATCGGATGACAAACTAGCCTATCAGTTTAACCAACTAACTAACAAAGAATCTACTAACAGATAACTTAACTAGCCTAGTTAAGTGTAACAAACAAATAATTTATTGGATGACTAACTAGTCTATTAGTTTAACTAACTAAATTACTAAGAATCTATATATCAGTCAATTAAACTTACCAACCAGTTTAACTGAGAATCTATCTATCTGGGCGACTAACTAACTAACTAACTAACAAAGAGTCTATCTATCAGATATCTTAACTAGCCTAGTTCATTTTAAATAACTAAAAATATATTTACTGGACGACTAACTAGTCTACCAGTTTTACTAACTAAATTACTAATTAAAAATCTATCTATCAGATAACTTACCTGGGCTATAAGTCTACTAACTAACTAACCAACTAACCAACTAACCTACCAGTTAAAGTAACTATAACTGAAATGGTTCGGTGTGGTGGTTGGTAATCAGAAGGCCACAGGTTCAGCCCTTGTCCTGTTTTACTAAAGATAAAAGCAAAATAACTGACTTCCACATGCTTACACACTTCTGATGCCCAGATGACTTACCCGTCTTCCTTTAGCTCCTCTCATGCCGATGGGTCCACGTGATCCCGATGGGCCCTATAAAAAAAAGAGACCATTTACGTGTGCACACTTGTGTTTCTTTTCTCTTTTTGGGGGATTAATATCAGGCAGACTGGCTCCTGTCTCTCTCACTGATAATAAGAGTTTGTGTTTGTTTTGTCTGTCCAAACTGTAAGCACTGAACGTTACACAGAGGTGTCTGACAGCTGACCGACAGGACAGCAGGTGATGCCGGCGTACAACCATCAGCTTCCTTCTGACATCCAAACTATCTGAAGTAAATGCTGTCGACTTACTGGACTGCCTGGTGGTCCTGGTGGGCCGCTCTCTCCAGGGGTTCCTGGGTGCCCCTGTAAGTGATGGGAAACATGTAAGACACACACACCATACAAAACATACAACATATGCGTATAAATGAAATACTACATTACAAAATATTAGATTATATCTTCTATAGTACGGCATGATTACACCACCCTGCATCATATCTGCTGAATGAAATCCAATACTTTTTTTTTTTTACTAATTTTGGGATTCTGATTCAAAAATAGTGTCTGTTTTGCTTAAGCACGCCACTCTTTCTCACTAAATATTATGGATTTTGTATCATTTTTGCTTTTGACAATCATTTGTAAGGTGATGAAGTCTTGTATTACCCCTTAATCAACAGAAAACTGACACACAGACACGGTTCCTGTCTGAATCTGAACAGATTATAACTATTTGTTCAATTCTCACAATTTTCACAAGTATGAATGATTCTGAAGACCTTATTTTATGCCTAATCCTGATTTCCACTTTTTCTACAAGTTAAATAATACATTCTGAATACTTAATTTTGCCAAAAACTTTTGTCCAAACTTTTGACATTTGCTGAGGAGCTGGAAGGAAGTGGGCCATTTATCTATGATGGACAGTTGAACTTCCTGTTTTAAACAACATTCATAATTTGAAGGAGCGAGAATGAGGGCGGAAGTGCATGCTGAGAATTTATGTGCGGTGTATGTGTGCCGTACGGTAGATCCTTTCTCTCCTGGAGGCCCGGGCAATCCCATCTCTCCACGATCACCCTAAATAAATCACATAACAGAACATTTAAACTATGGCTCAAATGATTTTTTGATGTTTTTGAAAGAAGTCTCTTCTGCTCACCAAGGCTGCATTTATTTTTATCAAAAAATACAGTAATATTGTGAAATATAATTACAATTTAAAATAACTGTTTTCTATTTGAATATATTGCAAAATGTCATTTAATCCTGTGATCAAAGCTGAATTTTCAGCATCATTACTCCAGTCTTCAGTGTCACATGATCCATCAGAAATCATTCTAATATGCTGAGCTGATGCTCTCAGGTGTGTCTTACCTTCTCTCCAGCTAGTCCAGTCTCCCCTGCAGGGCCGATGAAGCCAACGAGACCCTACAAACACAACATCATCAGTGTGAGGGTCAAAGTGTGGTAAAAGGCCATAACTCAGTCTGTGTACTCACCCTCTCACCCATGGGTCCAGCCTTTCCTGTGACACCCTGCTCGCCCTGAAAGACATCAGAGAGTGTTTGAGTGACCGTGTGTATGGAGGAGATTTGTGTGTGTTTAAATTCTGTTTATGTTCTCACTTTGACCCCTTCAGGTCCAACAGCCCCAGGGAACCCCTTACTGCTCATCAGACCCTGGAAACACAGACAGAAAAGAGACCATTTGTTATGAGACAAATAATGATGAGACTAGAGTGTACATATAAACTGTTTCAGAAAGAGAAAAAAATAAACTGTATGGAATGAACAGAATGGAGCTTATGTGTAATGAGAACATCATGGGATCTCAATTCTACTGTTGCGCTATTGAATTATATATATAATATATATAAATTTCATTTATATAGCACACTTCATACTTAAAAAGTGCTTTACAAAATGATTAAAGATAGTTATAAACATACAATAAAAAAGTAAAATTTGGAAAAAAAAATATTGGTAACCCTTTACTTGAAGCCTTTATGTATAATGCATTATAAAATCATTTTAATGCATTAATTATGCCTTGTAATGCACCTCATAATGCATTGTTTCATCTCATTATAATACAGTTATAATACATTATAATACTTATTTATTGTTACACAGAAAATATAACGCATTAAAACACATAGCAAACAACCAATTTCAGATGTAACAAGAAATGTGCAAATATAATGCATTTTTATTTTTTTATGAAAATATATAATGCATTACAACGAAATTATTATTTTCTCAGTTATATAGCGGTAATTAAAAAGTGCTTTACAAAAATGACTAAAAAAGTGATAATAAATACAATAAAAAAGCAAGAAATTTAAGTAAATAATAGTAAAAACTTACTTAAAGCCTTTATATATAATGCATTAATTTTGCCTTGGAATACACCTTATAATGCATTGTATGATCTCATTAATAAGTGTATACACAGTTATAATACATTATAATACTTATTTTATAATATTATTTATCGCTACACAGAAAATACAATATACTGAATTTAATTATTGTTTAATTTACTTCCAGATATTTCTAATGACAATGTTGCGTTTTATAATTCAGCTTTGACTTGAAATCTTGGAAAATTATTCATCAAAGCATAAGAGATCATGCACAATTGATATGCATGAGTTAAGCCATTCAATGTAGTCCTAATTAGCAAGTCTAAGTGATTCCCAAATAAATGAAAATAATTTCATAATAGCAAAAAAATCGTAATGGTTATAAACAAGCTTCATTTTTATGCAAAACATAATTCTCTTTTCTTCCCCTTTGCTTTTGGTGAAATATGACATTTCTTCATGAGATTCACCCATTAAATATGTCACATGTTTGATTATGTTGGAGCAAGACATGAGTATGCATACTAATGCACAAGAGCTGCGTCCAGAGCACAAAGAAGAACATACTGAAAGTCTCACCAAAACATATCCAATTACTGACCGCACAACAGAGACACAGACAGAGATGAGGAAAACAGATACCTGTCTGAGGACAGAATGATGCATGGAGAACATAGAGAAATGTTCTGAGTTTGTGCCAGAGAAGCACTGAGTTTGGTTAAACAAGAAAAAAGTGGAACGAAAGGGAAAAGAGGAAAAACAGAGACTGAGCGGGAATGTTATGTAATACAGAGGCTGATCGCAGCAGATTCTGAGCATCCTGCTTTACGATGCTGGATTTATTCATTCCTTCTGTCATTTACAAAAGAAATTCCCAGCCTCTAGAATTCATTGATATATTAAACATAATTAAAGCTATTCGAAATTGAAATCCCCTATTGCGCCACCTTGTGGTCCGTTGGGTGAATACACATTTTGCTTTGCTCACACAGAATATAAAAACGGACTCTTGGTCATTTTTCAACCACAAATAATTTAAAAATATATATTTTGTATAAAAATGAATATATTTTTGATAAGTTCTGAGGTCAATTCATCCAAAAATGTATATTTGCAGCTTTACAGCTTTAAATTAACAAATGCAATACCATCATCAATATAACTTTAAGACCTCTAAAACAAAAAAACACACATTTCCAATATACATTTTCAAAATCGCAAACACAAAACCTTCTATAAAAGATTTGTTATAAGACAAATGATGACGACAGACTAGACTGCACCAGAAAATGCATTTTGCATTTTGCTAAATAAATTGCATTTTGCATAAAGAGAATGAAACCTATGTGTAATGAGAATGTCACATGATCTCAATGTGTTATTGAAATTAAATAATTTTTTTCATTTATAGAGCACATTTCATACACAGCTGCAATTCAAACTGTTTTACATAAAAATGATTTAACAAAAACATTAATAAAAAATAAATTTTTTCAACCATAAATCAAAAGAAAACAAATAATTTCCCAAAAAAAAAGCATACAAAATTGATAGATTTTTTTGACAGCCATTCACCCAAAGATGTAAATTTGCAACAGTATAAAATTAACAAATGCAATACCATCATCGATGCAACTTTAAAGCCTCTAAAACAACATCAAAACTGCAACAAAAAAAAAAACTACAAACAAAATCACAGTAAAGGCCTTTCCACACTGAGCGCGAAAAAGCGAAACGAATATCGGACGCAATGACGCGCTGGAATAAAACAATACATTTCTATGGACACTTCCACATAGACCGCGAACATTCGCGCACCAAAAATGCAAATGTTTTTTTCCGCACCAGTCCGACGAATCTTTTCAGTTTCGCAAAGCAAAAACACGGGTCGTCCAATAAGATTTGAGCTAGGATCACGTGACCGGAGCAGCTGCTGTTGCACAAAAGGGGGAGTGTGGTGGCGCTGTTTCGAAAACCAACAAACACCAAAGAAGAGTATCCCGGATAAGAGAAGAGAGTGGATGCTGAGTTCTTGTTATCGTTGGTATTTGAGAACAGATTTATTCTCACATGTTCTTTATACAGAATAACATTTCTAATAATTCTCCACTGAATCATGTGATCTGTAGAGCACCGTCCGTTTTCTTCCACGTGCGCGAGTGTTATGAGTCAGAGTGCGTTCACGCTTTAGTCTAGCTAGATCTTCTGTATTAAAAAAATCGAGTGAAACATTTTTCTACACATGAAATATGAAAGCAAATAGACATGATTATGACAATATATTTTCTTTGTCTTTTGTATGCAGCCTATGGTATTTTTTATAGCAATAAAGGATGTTTATGAAAAATATTAGCAGTGTAGCGTTATTAAACATACAAAGAGTGCATGTGTCTGCTTATTATAGAATCAACATAAACTATAGGCTTACCCTATGAAGAAAACATTTGTCAACAGCATGAAGTTGCAAATGTAAGTGTACAAATATTAAAAACACTTGTTTTAATAAGGTTTTCCTTATAAATAACACACCTTTGGGCCCTCGGGTCCATTGAGTCCAGGTTTTCCGATGTCACCAGGGAAACCCTGTGAAGGATTAACCGTACCTCAATGAGTACATCAACCAATCAGCATCAGTTGTATTTGCTGACATCATCGATAGTACAAGCTGGTGCAACACATTCAGACATGCAAAAGCATCAGTGTTTTATGGTTATGTGGTACATGTTGATTCATACCTCGAGTCCTGGTGGGCCTGGTAATCCACTGGACCCTCTTTCTCCTGTCTTGCCCTTCAAAACACACAAATACACACATATGCTGACGGGCACACACATAATCAAATAAACTGAACCTTCAGATCATGAGATTTTAGGTTAAACTGTTAGATATTGTACTCTGGACCCCCATACGCTCAGATTTGAATGTTGATAATTGGACAACTTCTGATTTGTTCTCGGGTAAATTATGTAATTAAAAACAACTGAATTTGAATTTAAATGTTGTGCATTTATGTCACTGTATTGAATATTAACAGGCTGGGGAAGGGGTGTAAATATTTATTTATTTGTTTTATTTTTTTATTTTGTGCATATAAGAAAATTAATCATGGAACTTGTGATTATTTTAAGGTTATTCGATGACTGAGTAAAAACTTTTTGCACAAATCAACAAAATACTTTCGCAGAAATTGAAGTTCAGTTACACTATGTTGTACGGATTTTATTTAGCTTTTTAATACTTGATTATGGGTAAAAAAATATATTATTTTAAAGGAATGATTCATCTTCTTTATGTTATTCCAGGAAACAAATATTACAAAATACATATATTTTGCATAAAAATGTATATATTATTGACAGGTTGTGAGTTTGAAGTTAACAAACTATGTAATGCATTATCAATGCAACTTTAAAGCCTCTAAAACCATATCAAAACCACACATTTTCAGTATACGTTTTCAGAATTGCAAACAAAAATCTCACTATACACAACATCACAGAAAGCTGACAAGCAACTGAGCAATTTTCATATGCAGATTCCCCCAATACCACTTACATCCATAGAACACAAAAGGAGTTTTTTGAAGAAATGTAATGCTGCTCTTTCACATGCAATTACATTTGAATGAAGAATGAGGCTTTCAAGCTCCAAAATGAATGTAAAAAGCAGCATACTACTCATACTACATGTGTGATTCTGTATGAGCTCAGAAGAAAATAGTGACTTTGAAAACAGCGCACAAGTAACAGGGAAAACTGTTGAGTGCTTTTGAGACTTTTTTTTTAAGCTAGAAAACATCAGTCCTCATGGGAACTAATTACACAGAAAAATGCTACCGATACAATTCTGCAGAACTGTTGCTTTTGTGTTCCACAGAAGAAAGTGAGTCATACACGTTCACGGAACAACATGTGTAAAAGAGTAGAGTAAATGATAGAATTTTCAGTCTGAGTGAGCTATTCTTTTAAAGAAATACAAAACAGATAAGAAACAAACCTGTGGTCCTGGTTTTCCATGAGGTCCAGGTAAGCCTGACAAACCCTGCACACCCTGAAACAAACAAATATAATATGCACACAGTTATATAGTCATTATATTAGCACAAACACTCGTTCAAGAGCATGAGTGCATGTGTAGCTGTCTATGAAAGCTCTAACATTGGGGCAATTAGAAGGTCAGATTTAATCAAAACAACAGACGTCTAGACGTCACAGTGTGCCAATGTGTATTTGACAGGGGGAAATGGAAAGTATACCTTGTCTCCTGAGAACCCAATTTCCCCTTGTTCTCCAGGAAGCCCAACATCACCCTGAGAGAGAAAAAGTTAAAGAGAAAAAAAAAAAGTGAGAAACAAGTTGTGATGTGAGTCAATGTCAGAAAAGAGACCAGAGAAAGTGACGGAACATGATGGTTAAGTTAGGGCAAGGGAAAAAAATGCAAGCTTTACATTTCCACTTTTAATGCTTCCAGAATGCTGGCCCTATAGACTTCCAATGTTTGTGCATTTATTTATTTATTTTTTATATTATTATTATTTATTTTATTTATTTGAAAATACATTTTCTTTAAATAAAGTTTCTTTGTTAAAAACCTAAATCACTGACCATTATAATCAATAATATACCAAAATATTTACAGATTTACTTAAAGCAGCTTTCCTGTAAATAACTAAATAAATAAAGGCAAGGCAAGTTTATTTATATAGCACATTTCATACACAATGGTCATTCAAAGTGCTTTAAATAAAAGAAAAGAAAATAATAATAAAAAATAATCACAACAATAAAACAAGGAATTTAAAAACTTTGAAAATGATTTAAAAATTGATTTAAGATGTTTAAAATGAAAATAAAGGTTATTTATTTATTAAAAATGTATATATTTTTTCATTAAAAAAACTAAATGTTTGACCAAAATGTCATAAAATGTCATAAAAGCTGTCGATGGAGTTTAACGTGCATTGCTTTAATAAATAAATAAAGATAGTTTATTATAAAAAATGAATGTATGCCTTTATTTATTATTTAAAAAACTAAATTATTGACCATTATGATCAACATTATGCCATGAAAGCTGTCAATAGAGTTTAGCACATTTCGCATAAATAAATAAATAAACGCTGTTTATTTATTATAAATGTATTTATTTATTTATTTAAAAACAAAATTATTGAGCATTATAATCAACATTATGCCATAAAAGCTGTTGATAGAGTTTAACGTATTGAACCTGGAAGCAACTCTCTCTCTCGCAAACTAACAGAGAAAACCTGTTAGTGTTTGTACCTTAAATATAACTCTACAGAAATTTCACATTTTCTTCTGACTAACCGAAATAAAATCTTTTCGACTACATGCTACTTAAAGGGTTAGTTCACCCAAAAATGAAAATTCTGTCATTAATTACTCACCCTCATGTTGTTTCAAACCCGTAAGACCTCCATTCATCTTCGGAACACAAATTAAGATATTTTTGATGGAATCTGAGAGCTGTCTGACCCTCCCATAGACAGCAAGTGTCCTTACACGATCAACGTCCAGAAACGTAGCAAGGAGATCTGTAAAATAATCCATGTGACATCAGGGGTTCAACCATAATTTTACGAAGCTACGAGAATACTTTTTGTGCGCAAAAGAAAAAAAAAAAAAGACTTTATTCAAAAATTCGTCTCCTCCGCGTCACCCTGTAGAGCCATTTTGGAGAATATCAGCTGGACGTAAACAGCGCATGTCAGCTGCGTCACACCGGATCTGTTTCCTACATTGTTGTGATTTGATCTGAATGGAAACAGAGTATCCGTGTGATGCAGCTGACACAGAACAGCATACGGGTGATGCGGAGGAGACGAATTGTTGAATAAAGTCTTTTTTTTTTTTCTTTTGCGCACAAAAGTATTCTCGTAGCTTCATAAAATTACGGTTGAACCCCTGATGTCACATGGATTATTTTACAGATTGAAATCGCATCATATGACCCTTTAATGACAGAATTTTCATTTTTGGCTGAACTATCCCTTTAAGGCTGGAGCTTTTAAAACATGCTTAACACAGTGTGGCCAATGGGGAGAGAGAATTTCCATCACATGCTGCTGTAAAACAGGCCAATAACAGAGTATTCAGATCACCTTATCACCTTTCAGTCCGGGCTCGCCCATGTTCCCTGGGACGCCCTGAAACACACACACACACACACACACACAAACATATACGCTAAAGTGGCCATGAGTGATGGAGATATGTGTTGGGTACATATGTGCATGACTTACTTTCAGTCCATTTGGTCCCGGCAAACCGATAATCCCGACAGGGCCCATATCACCCTAGAGAAGAGACGGGAATGAGTGCTGTATGTGCTTTTAAATGTCCAATTTGAGAAGGATCTAACTTATAAAACTTCATCTGATAAATGTTCTTAGTTTTATTGAGGTAATACATCATGCTAAGAGCGCCTGCAGGGGGCACATGATCTCACGTTACTCACCCAAGTACAAACTAAAAGAAAAAATACTATCAATACTAGATACTAGAATTTGTGAAAGCAATTGTGGATCTTATTTGCATATCACGCTGTTCAGGTCAAACTGATTTCAGCTGTACTACAACAACAGAAACACTGTGTGCTTATAAATGCTGACCACAGGGTGACCAGACAGTGACAATGTTATAGGTGAGATGTGATTAATACCGAAGATTATTTAGAAATTTACTTTGATTGCAAAACTATCGTTCAGCAGTTTTGTGGTCGGTACAATTTTTAAATGTTTCTGAAAGACTCTTCAGCTCACCAAGGCTGCATTTATCTGATCAAAAATACAGTAAAAACAGTAATATTGTGAAATATTATTACTATTTCAAATAACTGTTTTCTACTTGAATATATTTTAAAATGTAATTTATTTCTGTGATGACAAACCTGAATTTACTCCAGGCTTCAGTGTCACATGATCCTTCAGAAATCATTCTAATATGCTAATTTGCTGCTCAAGAAACATTTCTGATTATTATCAATGTTGAAAACTGTTGTGCTGCTTTATATTTTTTTGGAATTTATTGATACATTTTTTTCAGGATTCTTTGATGAGTAAAAGTTCAAAAGAACAGCATTTATTTGAAACATTATAAATATATTTACTGTCACTTCTAACAAATTGAATGCATCCTTGCTGAATAAAGGTATTAATTTCTTTAAAAAAATATTAATTATTAATTTTCTTTAAAAAAAAATGAAGAAATATTACACCTCACGTCAGCAAAAGTTGTGCTGTGTTGGATTTTAATATCAATAGTTAGTCTATGTCTAAGTTAGCTGAAGTTCAAATGCATCAAACCCATTTTTAATGTAATGTTTCTTTGGTTCCCTATATTCTGCATCACTTCCATAAATTGTAAAAAAATACAAAATAAATATTGCATTCCACCTGCATATAATTTCAAGCTCTACATCTCTGATCTGCCCCAATTTTTCTCACTAAGGTCATCTGGTCACTCTAGCGGAGCGTAAATCCTTACATTCACACAAAAACCTTATTCATTATGCATGAAGCATTTTTCAAGGACATCTCTGGATGCCTCGTTTTGTCAGATTTAGCTCACTTTTGGGGACAAATCTGCCTCTAAAATAAATTTAAGTAAACCATTTCACTTACAATCAATCCATGGACACCAGGAGGACCAGGAGCCCCTATAACACCCTGACATAGAAACACAGAAACACACAGAGCGTTACTCCGTCCATCTGAAACAAGTACAGACTGCCAGTGCTTCATATGTTAGTACATGCATGCACCTCTAAATGTCTGTCATTTATAATATGTGCTGTGTAAATGCACCCTCTTCATATTCAGAGATATTAATATGACCGTTCAAATGAGTGTGTGTCGTAGAGCGAGCATGTGTGAGTGTTTTTCTAGAAACAGAGATGGTTTGTTGTTGGCTCTGCAGCAGCGTGCCGGAGCCATTTCCTCTCGTTCCCCTGGTGTGATGAAAGGATGAAAGGATGAAAGGAGCACTTCACTCCTCTTTTCAGGAAAGGGAGAACAGGAAATGAGAAGGCTTTCAACTTCCTCTTACAGTCCCCGCATTTACAGGTGAAAAAGAGGCGGGATTTGACTCAAACACTTCCTGATATGATGTCACCTACTCCAACCAATCAGAGACATTTTTGGGAATGATAATTAATTATTATGATATTGACCTTAGTAAGGACAGATTCGATGTGAATGAAAGTCCCCCCTTCCCAAAGAAGTTCTAGTTTAAAAAAGACATGATCTAACGCATTCCCTACTGAAATAAATAAAATTAATAAAATTAATTAAATAAATTATTAATAAAAAAATAAAAATAATTAATTTAAAAAATAAAATTAAATCCCAGTGGGCAAAGAGGCAGGATCTAACACCTTCCCTAATGAATTAATAAAAATAAATAAATACATAAATATCTGAATGAATGAAATAATTAATTAATTAATTAATGAAAAATAAAATAAAAGTCCAGTAGACGAAAATCTAATAATTAAATGAATCTATAAATAAATCAGCCTAAGATGGTTTGCTAGTCTTAGCTGGTTTAAGGCAGTCTCCCAGGCTGACTAGTTTACAAGTGCCCAAAAACCCTTTAAAACCAGCAAACCAGACCAGCAAAGCCAGGCTGCGGGACTCCTTACAACCAGCAAACCACCTTATGCTGTTTTAAGTTATTTATATTCAGCATACCCTTCACAGCCTTGTTTGTATTTGACAAATTAAATTTGTCTTCCATACCAACTTAAACAAAGAAACGTGTACAGAAGATACAACACTGCTGTTGTGAGTGTTTTATCTGCTTTATGAGAAAAAGACAAAAGAATATGCATGAAAAACCAAGTTTTAAACTCACTGGCTCCCCGTCCAGTCCTGGTGGGCCCCTCTCTCCAAAATCACCAGGAAAACCCTGAGAGAGAGACAGAGACAATACAACACATGCCTATCACAGTCACTGAATATTTAAACAATTAGACTTTTCTAAAGAAGCATAAGTGGCCTCCACAAAGCTACATTGTGAGTGGTTGCCAGAGCATGGTTGCTAGGGTGTTCTGGACCATTGCTAGGCGATTGCTATGTGGTTGCTTATGTTTTCTGAGTGGTTACTAGGGTGTTCTGCATGGTTAAGGTGTTCTGGATGGTTGTTAAGGTGTTCTGAATGTTTGCTGGGCTATTCTGGATGGTTGCTTAGGTGTTATGAGTGGTTGCTAAGGTGATCTGAGTTGGTATGTGGTTGCTAGGATATTGCTATGCACTTGCTAAGGTGTTCTGAGTGGAGGCTGGGGTGTTCTAGATGGTTGTCAGGCCACTGGTATGCAGTTGCTAAGGTGTTCTAAGTGGTTGCTAGGTCAATGGTATGTGGTGGATTTTCTGAATGTTTTTAGCATGTGTCTATCCAGCATGTTCCCACCAAACTGTGGATTATGGGGATTGTTCGAATCACTAACCCTTAGCATGAGCGACAGCGGTAGCTAACGCTGCTAATGATGACATCACACAGATAACACACTGAGCCCTGCTGATTCAACAGGAAGTCTATGAGGTCAGATGTCAAAGGTTGTGCTGATTTAAACAACCTCTGTGTGGCTGATTCTGCATCTTAGTAAGTGTGTATATGTATGTGTGTGTGTGTATCGGTTGTGTCCCAAGCCCAAGGGACAATGATAATTTCATGATAAAAATAACTAATATTTAAGAAATAATTATTTTCTAATTATTATGCAAGAAGCTTTAATGGCCTCATATTGAGAAACTACATGGAATGTTTGTACTTTTTATTACACTGCAGGGCCATGCAATACAATAAAATTAATTTATCTTATAACTTTTTTTTTTACATTTCAAACACATGCTCACAAAAAAATCACATCTGTATCTATAAAGTATGTTGAGACAAAACTTTACCGGCCTACCCATCTTGCCCCTCTTCCCCGGTGGACCAGGACTACCCTGAAAAAGATAGAGAGACAGAGAAAGAGACAGACACTAAATAAATGCTAATAATAATTAAAAGTCTTATACCATTAGAAAGAAGCACTGTTTCTGTCTGTCTGTCTGTCTGTCTGTCTGTCTGTGTGTGTGTGTGTGTGTGTGAATTGTATCTCGGCTAAATGTTGTCCTATCCTAATAAAGCATAAATCAATAGAAAGCCTATTTTTTCAGCTTTCAGATGTATAAATCTCAATTTCCAAATATTGACCCTTATGACCGGTTTTGTGGTCCAGGGTCGTGTGTGTGTGTGTGTGTGTGTGTGCGTGTGTGTGTGTGTATACACTCTGCTATCATATGACTCATCCAAACACCCTCAGATGAAGGCCAGAACCAGCTGGAAGTAGTTTCCACTTTTACAGCACACACACACACACACACACACACATTTCAATGATGGAATCTACTGGCATACATCTATCTACCAGTAGTGGGCAGCACTTGATTTAAAAATCTACCACTAATCTATTTCCATATTAATAACTGTAACAGCAGTCAGAACTAGAACAGGAATAGATAACTAGATTTGTTTTTTCTTCAGGAAACACACTGTGTTTGTAAGAACAAGCAAGTATCAGCATTTTCCTATACACTATATACAATGCTGGGTAGATTACTTACATTACATTACATAACATTTACATTTAGTCATTTAGTAGATGCTTTCATCCAAAGCGACTTACAAATGAGGACAATGGAAGCAATCAAAATCAACAAGAGAGAACAATGATATGCAAGTGCTATAACAAGTCTCAGTTATCTTAACGCAGTACATGTAGCAAGGGTTTTTTAAATAATATAATAAATAAAAAGAAAACAGATAGAATAGAAAAAGAATAGAGCAAGCTAGTAGATTACTTACATTACATTACATAACATTTACATTTAGTCATTTAGCAGATGCTTTTATCCAAAGCGACTTACAAATGAGGACAATGGAAGCAATCAAAATCAACAAGAGAGAACAATGATATGCAAGTGCTATAACAAGTCTCAGTTATCTTAACGCAGTACATGTAGCAAGGTTTTTTTTTTAATTATATAATAATTAATAAGAATAGAGCAAGCTAGTGTTAGAGGCCTTTTCTTTTGCTTTTGTTAATTGTATAATAAATAAAAAGAAAACAAACAGTTAGTAAATGAATAGAGTGCAAGTCTAAAAGGTGCATGTTTTTTTTTTTTTTAAGAAATTGTACAAATTGTAGTTCATTACTGATTACAAATTACATGACGAAAATTGTAGTTAGTAACATAATCTGGATTACACATATTAGGTAATGTAGTCTGACTACTTCTTGATTATTTTTTAGATTACTTTTGACCTAACTAGTTTATCACATAGACTTGAATGGTATTATTGTGTACCATATTAGAGAAAAAACTAAGAGAAAGAAAAAGAAAGAAAATATATTCCATCCTTTATCAACATCAAGAAATGCATTAAACATTAGATTACAGCAGGGTTTCCCAAACTATGAATAAATTATGAATTTACTGCCATTGTGTGAATAATATGTAATCATGTAATCCATAAAAAGTAACTGTAATCTGATTATGAGCATTTTATGCAATATACTCTAATTACAAATGCTTTATTTTTGTAATCTGATAACGTAATCCAGATTACATGTAATCAGTTACTGCCCAGCATTGACTATATACCGTAGTATGCAAAAACGCAGTGTTACAATGAGTAGGATTGATTCAGTGGACACTCTTAAAGAATGTGACATCGGACACAGCAGTAGTCACTGTGCTATTAAAAGCTAAATATTTTCAAGGCAGATGAGATCAAATCAAATTCAGAATGCAAATATTACATTGACATAATTGCTGTTATTTATACTTTGAATGCTGAACATTCTATGTTTTCTAAATTTAAACTTCTGATCTTTACACAAATTGATTAAATGCAGTCTGAATTAATTGCATATGTTTAGTAATTAGTGTTTGGTGTTTAGTACACTATGATTAGGAAATCATATTTTATGGTTCATGTCGATGATGTGACTGCATTAATGAGGTATTTGTATCTGTGGGAGTTTTAACAGATTCATGTAAAGTACTTGAGCGGCGTTACACAACAGCCATTTGCTGGAACATTCGCCCACTGATGAGTCTGTTATGATCACATGACTGCTGAGAAATGAGTCATAACATGAACAGACTCACTCTTTCACCATCAGCTCCAGGTAAACCAAAGAGTCCAGGGATTCCAATAAAACCCTATGACGAAACAGAGAAAAAGAGGGAAGCTAAATATTGATGCCTGGAGCAGAGGAAAATAGCAAAGAAAGATCACAAATCACGCTTTTTAAATATCTCATTTTTTCCAGTAACAGTGGTGTTCAGGATACTTGACATGTGGTTACTGGGGTGTTTTGAGTCGTTGCTAAGCTGTTCTGGGTTGTTGCTATATTGTTGCTAGGGTGTTCTAGATGGTTGCTAAGGTGTTTATGTAGTTGCTAGGACATTCGAGGTGTTTGCTAAGGTGTTCTAAGTAGTTCCTATACTGTTGCTAAGTCGTTGAGTCGTTGCTAAGCTGTTCTGAGTTGTTGCTATATTGTTGCTAGGGTGTTCTAGATGGTTTCTAAAGTGTTTCAGTAGTTGCTAAGTGATTGCTTGGGCATTCTAGGTAGTTGCTAAAGAGTTCTGGGTAGCTTCTATGTGGTATATGGTTGCTAAATTGTTCTAAGTGGTTACTAGGGTGTTCTAGGTGGTTGCTTAGGTGTTCTGGGTAGCTTCTACAAAGTATATGGTTGCTAAGGTGTTCTAAGTGGTTGCTAGGGTGTTCTAGGTGGTTGCTAAGGTGTTCTGGGTAGCTGCTACATGGTATATGGTTGCTAAGGTGTTCTAAGTGATTGCTAGGGTGTTGTAGGTGGTTGCTAAGGTGTTCTGGGTAGCTTTTACATAGTATATGGTTGCTAAGGTTTTCTAAGTGGTTGCTAGGGTGTTCTAGGTGGTTGCTTATTATGCTATCCACATTCATTTCATAGATCTGTACTTTTCGTTCATCAACAGTTTAGGGAGAAACATCTGAGACAAGTTAATATTTACATATAGACTCTCCTGAATAAGAAAACTAATCATCTTTTAAGACTTTAATCTTCCAATCAATCCAATAGCAGACATCCACCGTATGAACTGATCACGAGGACGGACAGATGAATGGAGAGGTCATGGATGGATGAACGGATGGACATCTTTGTGTTGATGCAGGCCATGAAGTAAGTGTATATGCCCATGGACTGCATGGTGCTGGCCTCCACAATGTAGTCCAAGGGCACATACGCTCACTTCAGGGAACAAACGATGACAACATGCACAAATAAAGGGTACAACAATAACACTCCCACAAACATCCAGCAAAAATTCCATGCAAGATGCTTTTACGTGTCGACATTAGTGTTGTCAAAATTGTTTTATTTCTTAGGAAAATACCCAAGATGGCTTGAAGAACACAGATAAACCATATATTGTCACAGTTGTGTGTTTATTGTCTTCATGAGTGCTCAGTTAAAGCATTTCTGGATGCCTTTGTCCATATTAGGGATTTCGTGGAACGTCATAAGTTATATTACTTTAGTGAGGCATATTTGGAGTTTCTGCATGAGGACGCCAGTATGAATAAAACGTACATTACATGTGTTTATAGCGTTCCATAATGCTCACACCACCCTATTTTGGGTAAAAATAGGAAAAATAATACTTTTCTCTAAATCCACCGTATGAACTGATCACGCGGACGGACAGATGAATGGAGAGGTCATGGATGGATGAACGGATGGACGTCTTCGTGTTGATGCAGGCCATGAAGTAAGAGTATATGCCCATGGACTGCATGGTGCTGGCCTCCACAATGTAGTCCAAGGGCACATACGCTCACTTCAGGGAACAAACGATGACAACATGCACAAACAAAGGGTACAACAATAACACTCCCACAAACAGCCAGCAAAAATTCCATGCAAGATGCTTTTACGTGTCGACATTAGTGTTGTCAAAATTGTTTTATTTCTTAGGAAAATACCCAAGATGGCTTGAAGAACACAGATAAACCATATATTGTCACAGTTGTGTGTTTATTGTCTTCATGAGTGCTCAGTTAAAGCATTTCTGGATGCCTTTGTCCATATTAGGGATTTCGTGGAACGTCATAAGTTATATTACTTTAGTGAGGCATATTTGGAGTTTCTGCATGAGGACGCCAGTATGAATAAAACGTACATTACATGTGTTTATAGCGTTCCATAATGCTCACACCACCCTATTTTGGGTAAAAATAGGAAAAATAATACTTTTCTCTAAAGATATTTTAAGTAAACAGTGCTGGGTAGTAACTGATTATATGCGATTTGGATTACGTAATCAGATGTCAAAAATTAAGTACTTGTAATTAGATTATATTGCATTTTAAAATACTCATAATCAGACTACAGTAACTTTTTTATTGATTACATGATTACATATTATACACACAAGACTTTGTCTTTGGAAGGCCTGCGTCTTTCAAACACATTAAAATGCTTCATGAACCCCAGTTTAACGAACCTTGACGTAATGCTAAATGGACTTCATGTCGCTAATAACAACTGGAATATATTTTTATTCTCTTTGCATTTTTATATCAATATGGTACAAGATTATCCAATTTAAATCAACGCAATAAACGAGTCACACGTAATCTAAAAGTAATCTAAAAGTAATCAAAAAGTAATCAAAAAGTAATCCGATTATATTACCTAAAATGTGTAATGCAATGGATTACGTTACTAAAACAATTTTTGTCACGTAATTTGGAATCAGTAATGGACTACAATTCCAAATTACAATTACATGATGAAAATTGTAGTTAGTAACATAATCTGAATTACAAATATTAGGTAATGTAGTCTGACTACTTTCTGATTACGTTTAGATTACTTTTCATTTATCACATAGACTTGAATGGGATTATGGTGTTCCTTATTCATTTAAAAAAACAAAAAAAACAAAGCGAAAGAAAATATATTTCATTCTATATCAACATCATGAAAAGCATTAAACATTACATTACAGCAGGGTTTCCCAAACTGTATATCACTGGTAGGTTCATTTAGAAAGGAAAAAAAAGAACTGGGGTGAATCAATCAATTTACGAATAGTTTATTGCCACTGTGTAAATAATTTTGTAAAACATAAAGATGTAATCTAATTATGAGCATTTTAAAATGTAATATAATCTAATTTCAAGTACTTTATATTTGGAATCTGATTACGTAATCCAGATTGCACGTAATCAGTTTCTACACAGCACTGATTGGAAGACGTGTCTGTGTGTGTATGTGCGGTGCCTAAAAACAGCAGGGCCTCAGTCTGATTTTAAACAGGAAATTCCAGCCAATGGGGGCAGAGCCTAGCCTGATAAAGAGCCTTTAATACAGCTTGACTACAAACACAACAGCTAAAGTGCGTGTGTGTGTGAGCACGCTATATAAAAATGTATATGTATAAAGTGGCACAGTGAGAATAAAATATAAATTGTTTCTGAATACATCAAATAGACGACAGGGCAATATAAATGAAGGTGGCTGTACATATGAACATGGTAATGTGACCGTAGGAGGCTAAAAACACACATAAACGCACACTTATGACTCGGGCAGCTGTCAGCAGCAAATTTGTCATGGTTGAGTCTCTGTTGACTCAAAAAACAGAAAAAGGAAAAACCAGGGGGACGAAAGAAAAGAGAAGCTGTAGCAGTAAAAATCTCTCTTATGGAGTCGAGGTCAAATCACTTGACTTTAAAACTCAACTAAGTCGTAAGCTACATTTTTAGCTTTGTAAAAGATCAATGCAAATAGCCTAGCAACGGTAACTATCGGCCAACTCAGACAGCTCAAATGTCACAATGACAGCTTTGTAAGTTGCAATCATACATCAAACGGGAAAAGACGTGTACACACCCGAGCCCCTTTTGGCCCAACAGGCCCTATTGGACCAGGTAAACCCTGGAAGAGAAGAAAGAGAGAGAGAGGCTTCAGAAACAAGCTTAGGATTTAATCAACACACATCATTTAACAGGCAAAATGGAACCAAAATGAATAGCTTGTTTCTTTTAGTAAGTATCCAAACTTGTGTGCCCACAACAACAAAAACCATGATGAACTTATAATGGTCTTATCATTGGCTTCATTTATTAAAGAGCCACAAAACACCTTTATATTTTATTTGTTTATTTATAATATATTTTTTATATTTTATAGCTATATTATATCTTTTCTTTAATAAATATTTTCAAATTTAGGCTGACAAAATAGCAATGGTAAATGTTTGACAAATTAGCTTTTTCTTGATTTGGTTAGGTCATAAAAAGGAAAAATGGGTTCATTTGCAATGATGACAAAATCAATAATTAAATTATGTGAAATATTGATTTGACTTCTTGAATGATTTTATTATGTGAGAAGAAAAAACAGTAAAGTGATATTTGACCACAGAATGCATCGACTGACCAATCAGACTTACGTATTCCAAAGAACCGTTTTATATGTTTCAATACAAACAACTTCAATGAGCTCGAGATGTGTTAAAAACCAAAGGATTGTGGTTCTGGATGCATATTTCAAAAGGATGGAGATTTATTCTGATTAAATCCAAAACTCCATCAATGAAAACAACACAAGCATATCAAAACATCCCGATACTAAGTGGTCAGAGTGAGCAAATACACCCTTTCCTATAATTGAATGCTGTGATTTTAAATCGCGGTGGCCCGCAGCTATACTGAACAAAGCCCAATTTCGATGCCAGGGCAACGTACTGCTAAATTAATTGCATATTTTCCATGAGCAGCTAATGAAAAACAAGGCAAAACACACTCAATCGAACAAACGAACACATGCACACACATACACACCACACAGCAGAGGAAGATCTACTGCACCTGCCTGCCAGGATAGCCTTTGGCTCCAGCTTCTCCATCAGGACCTTGTTCCCCCTGTAAAACAAGACAAAGAGAAATGTTGGTTCTCCTGATATTTATTAAAGTACATGGATATATTTTAAAGACCACAAAAAGTGTCTGAACATGTAAAATGCATGAATGTCACTACACTATATTTGGAACAAAACACCAAACGATGGTTTTCATTTGAAAGAAAAAGAACAATCAAGCTAAATGTATTTTGTTTGTTGGGTTTGAAATGATAAATCAATAGATTTACTGTTGAAATTGAAGACAGTATTGTGACAGTATTTAATGTGTTCATGTGATGTACTACATCGAGCTGATTCAAAGACATTAAGCAAAAACGATGAAGAAAAGTGAAGTTAGATGCAGTTTTGAGTTGACAATTTGAACGAATGCAATCATATTCATTTATACATAAATGTGGGTTAAGTCTATATAATATTAAGGCTTTTTTAAAAATAAATGTAGGAAATATTCATTAGTGTGATGTGATGGGAAATATAAGGAGCGATAATGTCTAAACAACATGATTTCTGTACATCTGTGTACGCTGGTGGATGAATGTGTCTGATACTTTTTGAACAACTTAATATTTGCGTTTGGGTGTGATATTTGATTTCCAAATGAAGCATAAAACACGCAGCACGCAGAAAGAAGAATATGAACTCAAACATTTCTCAGCAAATTCATTAAGAGCTGCTAGTCATATTCATTTTATAGCTCTTGCTCTGTCGACAACTCATTTTCACTATTTTTATTTCTCCAAAAGAATTTTAAGGAAGAATATTTGATGCTCAAAAATTAAATACCTGAGAACTCAAGAACTCACTTTTAAAAGTAAAGTATGTCATTGTTGATTTCTTTCCTTTTCTACCAAAAGAAAAAAAAACTAAAAGACCTTAAAAACAGAATTAGACACTGGTAAAACTGTTAAATTTACTATAGCATAAAGAAACAGTAAAATGTATACATAATGTATAAACGCAAAGTGTGTAGTTATGAGATCTGCCAACAAGGGCTATATTTGTTCAACCAATGGCACAAGTTTGGGGGCGGGGCTATTTGTTTGTATGACCAATGGTGGGCAGGAAGAGTGATTTCCGCAAATTATTTTAAAATCAATCATTATTTTTGAAATTCTGTTTGGTGATGCTGGGCACAGAAATTACACGCTTCACATTTAAGGCTCCCGAGTTACGAAAGAACACACTCTGAGCTATAAAACTTTCCTCTGGGAGTGTTTGTCTTTCCTCTCACTAAACTTTTGACTTGAGTGGACGGTTCACCTTAAATAACACAGAGGGCTTTATAAGCACTTTTTCTTGTCATGTGAATGTCTGTGTGTGTATTTTAAGAGGTAAAAATCTCCATGGATTAGTTATGACTTGTGACGTAGGTTTTTGACTCAGGTGAGTATATCCTCACACTTTGAGTGTTTGTTTATGTGCTTGTTTGTTTGTGTAACAGGGTTTGTCTGCATTACTCACTGGTTCCCCGGGAAGGCCTGGTGGTCCTGGATGGCCTTTTTGTCCCTGTTCACAAAGAGGACATATGACGATTTAGTAAACACTTAGTGATTTTCACAAACATACACACAAACTGAAATAAACTAAGACCAATGAAAGGCTACAAACCACTTTCTAAAAAAGGATATGGAAAGACACGCCCACAAATACGCATCTCCAGCAGTGAGTATGCATTTGACAGAACCATCATTATTGACCCAATCCATCTGTAGTCAATAAGCTAAAGCAGTGCGATATTTTCCACACACGCCTTTATGTTGAACAAAATGCGCATCTGCACATGTGCGTTTGCAACATATGTGGGTTTCAGTGAGCAAACGTGTGCGTGTGTGTGTGTGTGTGTGTGTATTACAGATATAAATGTTTTCCTGCTGGAGTCAAGCTCCCAAGAGTTAATATTGTGCAGTATGAAGGTAGAATGACGTCAAAAAGATTTGCATACGCAGGGTAAGAGTTGTGGA
>NW_015555881.1:995244-995696 GCF_001515605.1 Sinocyclocheilus anshuiensis
CAAACTGCTTTTGCTGTACTTTGGATCAAATAAACGCAGGCTTGGTGAGCAGAAGAGACCTCTTTAAAAACATTAAAAATCTTACTATTCAAAAACTTTTGACTGGTAGTGTATCACTGATTCTTGAGAAGTGCGACAAAACGGTGCAATATTGAAAAAATAAAACCTTGTACTCAGACAAATGAAACTACATTTATGTATCTTATATGTACTAAGCTACTGAGCTATGCTTTGATACAACCTCCCAACGTTTCTCTTTTTTAACAAAATGTGCTGTTTTTTTATCTTGGACTGTGTAATATAATTTCAAATTTATCTTTAACAGCATTCAAGATGTTTTTAACATTTCAAAACACATTCTTGTGTTAGCAGACAGACTACACTTTCACATGTGACCAACAATTCCACAACAAATATAAAATATCATAATGAAATATTATCAAAATATTCAA
>NW_015555881.1:996160-996567 GCF_001515605.1 Sinocyclocheilus anshuiensis
ATCCATTTTAAATGATTGAACCCTTCTCTGTGGACACACTGTTTTAGATGCAGTGAGAGGACATTAAGAACATTAAGAAAGATATAATAATGATAAAATTAAATTGAAGGTGATAATTGTGTTAAATACATTCTGTTATTAATCCCTCATAACATTTACACCTATTTTCATTTTTAAACCTAATAGCAGTTACAATTGCTGGACATGTTTTGTCCCATGTCTCAAGAATCAGTGAAAGCACATAAGTTATGGTATTTTTATATGGTACAAGTTTAAGGTACTTTTAAAGTGTTTTGTTTTTCAGTCCCCATTCACTTTCATTGTATAGATAATAGAAGCTTGGACAGTCTGCCTGATATCTCCTTTTCTTTTATAAACTATTTTTATTTAGGCATACTTCATCCATA
>NW_015555881.1:1000068-1000823 GCF_001515605.1 Sinocyclocheilus anshuiensis
CCTGATATTCCCTGATTTTATTACATTTTATTGAATGTCTGACGGTGTTGACAAAAAGTGGGGACGCAACTTTAAAATCTTATGAAACATGCATGTGTCATTAAAAACAACCTTGCTTTGATAGGAGATATTATTAAGTGTTACTTTTGATAAAACAAGCTCTTTTTCATCATTAACATTTTTTTTTATCCATTTTATTGCATATGAATGATTGAACCCTTCTCTGTGGACACACTGTTTTAGATGCAGTGAGAGGACATTAAGAAACATAGATTTGGTATAATAATGAGAAAATTAAATTGAAGGTGATAATTGTGTTAAATACATTCTATTATTAATCCCTCATGACATTTAAAATAAAAAAAATATTTATATTTTTAAACCTAATAGCAGTTACCCTTCCTGGACCTGTTTTGTCCCATGTGCAAGACAACGACACAGAGTGGAAAATATGCATCTAAGGTGGAACAGAGCGAGAGATGGGTCTGAGGGAGGACTAGGGGTGTGCGATGCGATAATATCGTAATTGTTGTTTTAAAGGGGTCATATGATGCGATTTAAATTTTTCCTTTCTGGAGTCCAGCCTGGGGTTGTCATATGTGGTTGCTGCAAGCCTGCCGGCCGCTCCTTCGTTAAATCTGCCGGCTGCACCGTTCTCAAGCCCGCCGCCGCTCACTCTAGCCAGCCGTGTGTGACGCTGTGTGTTTCGTTGTGAAAGCGAAACTACTTTGTTTGGTCTTCCAAAAGAGGAAAAA
>NW_015555881.1:1001986-1002302 GCF_001515605.1 Sinocyclocheilus anshuiensis
CAGCCCAAATGTCTTATTATTCTAATTCCCTGATTAAATGTAAGAATTTGACTCAAAAGATAATGGACACTTTTAGGAAAAATGGCTTTATAAAGGTAAAAATGCCCATAAAATGTAAAATTAAGTTTCAACTTATTGGAAAAATATTAATTTCTCTCAAGTGTCAACTGACCACCATACAGAATATGAAGAATATTAAATACTTTAGGAGTCAGCTGTCCACAGCAGTCCTTAAAGGTGCAGTAGGAGATCTTAGAAAATGCTAACTTTAGCCTGATAGCACTGAAAGCGAATGTCCCACCCTCCCTGCAATCGC
>NW_015555881.1:1002831-1012668 GCF_001515605.1 Sinocyclocheilus anshuiensis
TTCCAGAAAATATCGAGATATTATTTTCTGTCAATATCGCACACCCCTAGGGAGGACTATATAAAGTGTGAGACCTTACGAGTGAGACCTTAGGGTAGTAGGGTCCTAGTCAGGGTAGAAACGTTGTGATTTTAATACATTTTTTAGAGCAGTAATGGCAGTGTGCCGATTTTTGTTTATTGACCTTACGAGTGCGCCAGTAGACAGACAAGACAAAATGGATAAACTATGAGAATATTTTCCATGTTGCATGTGAACCGCACTTCTGAATGTCGTGTCTTACAGCAGTGAGAACATGAACTGAACTTGAGCTGCTAAATAGACAGACAGGTAGAAAAAGACAGACAGACAGACAGACAGACAGATAGATAGACAGGCAGAAAGATAGATAGACAGACAGATAGGCGGACAAACAGACAGGACAGACAGACAGATGGATAGATATACAGACAGACAGGATAGATAGACAGGCAACTAAGACAGACAGACAGACAGACAGACAGACAGACAGATAGATAGATAGATAGATAGATAGATAGATAGATAGATAGACTGACAGAAAGATAGTAGCGTGAAGTACCATCATTCTCAAGAGAAATGTACACAAGAACATAAAACTACAACACACACACACACACACACATTCTTCTCTGCCAAACCAGTGAAATCCATCCTGTCACACTCTGCGTCTGAGAGATGTCTGGTTCTTCCATTACGTTTGTTTGTGGGAAACCCAGCTCTGATTCCTGCCTCTACCTCCACATTCCAGCGAACAGCCACACACATGTACCACTGATCTTTGTTGTATGTTTGCAACTATTTAAACAGTTACAGTACATATACAGTGCACTTTTAACAAACAAAAATCTTATTTTGTTAGAATTCTAAAAAGGATCCTTTTATGTCAGAATAATTTTATCTCAAAAAAAAAAACATTAAACTGATATGAAAAATCTTGTAATCCCTTATAACTTTCTAAGAAGTTGTGTTGTTTATGCACTGTCTAGCTCTAGAACATCTTTTAATGTTTACAGTAGAATCTGTGTTAAAGGTTGTACTAGATCAGCTGCTTAATTTGTCTGGCCCCTCTGCAGAATCACAGGCTGCTTTGGTTTATTATTGGTTCCGTCATACCCGCATTCATCCCTTCATTCACTCGTTCATGACACGCTGCTGTCCGTTTTTCCAGAGGTTCTTCTCTATATTCTAATGGCTCTTTTTCTAACCACAGACATGTAACACAAAGCACATGGACCGCCGCGCAGCCTGCCAGGTATTCACGAACACACGTGCACACACACTGAACCACATGTACTGACATGCTACTACAACTCATTTCAGTAATCAGTTAATGTCAATTAATTCTGTGATAAATCAACTAATTGGATAAAGAAAGAATGATAAAAAATAAAAAATTATATTTTAATATTTAAAAAAGTACCTTGCATTGGGTCTAAACTGACTATATGCATGAAGTGCATAAAGAGTTGATAAAGTTCATTGTCAACTTCTTTTATAATTAACTTTGGTTGTTTTAATTCGTTTTTGCTGCTCTAGACATAACATATGCATGTTTACAACCATCGTTTAAAAGGGTACAGGAATCGGCTACAGGATTTTTCCAGAGATCCCTCTGCTAGATCCTTCCAACACAAACACACACACGAAGCTATGAGTATTACTGCTTACACTAAAGCGCCTGGCAGAGGGTCTAAACTTACTATAATCATGCACAGCTGAGACGCGACACACTAATGGTCGTAACAAAGAGAGTTACTCATGGTGAACGACTGTACGACTCTCAATAGCCTTGTTTGACGTGTGAGTGCACGGAGTATAAAGGAGTGATAGATGACTCATTGGGGATTCCCTCTGATGTTTACACTGGGTTTCCACAGCAACGGGAGACACAGTGAGGCAGAACCAGTGGGAGCATTCAGAGTGTTTGCGTGGGTCTGGTATGCAAAACGGCAAACATCTGTGCTCATGTCTCCGAGCAAGTGTACAGCAACATTAGTGTTGAGAAATAATGAAACAATGGAGAGAATGATTCAAGCGTTTCAGAATATCTTACCTTCCGGCCTTCCGGCGCGACTAAACCAACAGGACCAGACAGACCAACGTCTCCCTACGAACACGAACAGTAAACATGAGGCACAATCAGTCCAGCACTGCCACAGGAACCCATAGAGAGCAGATGTTGCTGCTGTAACTTTTCGCATGTTTGCATGTTCTGATCAAGAACAGTGTTTTGGCTGTTGCTAACACTAAAGTACATGAATCGGAACAAGTGTATGTTTTCTCACTTTTTCTCCTTTTGGTGCTTTTCCAGGAGACAGTCCAGGGTCTCCTTTCTTCCCCTGAGAGAAAGAAGAGACGGAGTTTAAATCGTCTGAAGAAAATGTGAAACTTTTTCACCGTTTCATCTTACAAAGCCCAGTTGTTTAAAGATGCTAATCAGATCAAAGCAAGAATGTTATTTCATCCGTTTTAAGCTTTATATCTTACCGTAATTACGAATTTGTGTGTGCATGTACATGTGTGTGTCGCAGACAGAAAGAGAGAGCGAGAACACATGGGACGTTTGACTCCAGGCCGTTGCATCTTAACCAGGTTTGTCTTCAAAGGCCACTTGAAATAATTAAACACAGAAAGCAGAGACCATGCAATCACACAAACACACTCCCCGCTGGGCTGCTCGGCTGTTTACCACCTTTGTATCGTTTACAGGGATGAAAGAGGCGGACCAATCACACACGGTGGGACATCACACGCACACCTAACTTGGAAGCATGTTTAGTGGTTTTGGTTTATAACCCGTGTTTAATACTACAGCTATACTTCACCACACAAACACTTGTTTCTGTATCATGGGAAAGACTTTCCACTACCTGCTGGGCTTCTCGTGAGCTCAAATAAATCAAAGGGTTTGTGTGTGTGTATGTGTGTGCCTGTGTTTCCGAAACCTTGTCTGCAGGGTTTTGTTGGCAGCCCAATAGTACCGGCAGGCGGTGCGGTGATGAATATAACAGAGGGCCAAACACAGGAAGAAGAGCAGAGCAGTACACGAGATCAGACTGCGGATTATCTGACCGTAAGTGTGGGTGAGTTGGTTTTTACCTTCAACCCTGTTGGACCGGGTCGACCTGGCTTGCCGTGTGGTCCTGGGGGGCCCTACAGATAACGACATACAAACAATACACACATTAGGAATGAACGATTAAGAAAAACAGAATGCATTTAATAGTTCACCTACTGACTGCAGAAACAGCTTATACGCCCCTTGTGGCCATGCTGAGAATGCAACTTCATTATGAATTAATTCTATGATGCATGGAATTAATCTTGTCTCGCTTGATGCTTTTGCGTTCATATGCTTGCATACTTGAGTATGCTTCGGGCATTATGTGTTTTCAGTTTACAGTGAATGGATCTGAAACAAAAGAAGTCAATTCTTAGCTCCATTTGACTTTGACCTTTTATGCGACCCTGACCTTGTTCTTTTTTTAAACGACTTCCCACCTGAGGTCAGAGGTCACAGTGAGGGTCAAGGTCAATGGGTGTTATTGGAAATAACATAAATAAGCCCAACAGATCGAGTAATACCATGCATGAAAACAAAACAAAAGCAATGCACGTGTGTAAAAACAATAGTGTGTGTGTGTGTTTTTGTATTAGGGCTGTTATATTGAATATATTGATTATATTGAATATTTTGTTGCTAATACAAAATTAAACACACGAGAATAAAAAGAGCCAAGTCTCTGATTTGCACGCAGATATGCAATAAAATGGGATTCACTTTCACAAATTATTTTAACCAAACTGTCTGTATCAATAAACACTAAAAAATGGGGCTTTTTTACACGTTTTGTTTTACTATTTATTCATATATAAGGAGTGAATATGGACTGATTATAAGTTTGGGGTCAGTAAGATTTTTTTTAAGATAAAAACTTTCTATTTATCAAAGAATCCTGGGAAAAAATGTATCATGTTTCCACAAAAATATGAAGTAGCACAAATGTTTTCAAAATTGATAATAATAAGAAATGTTTCTCGAGCAGCAAATCAGCATATGAGAATGATTTCTGAAGATCATGTGACACTGAAGACTGGAGTAATGATGCTGAAAATTCAGCTTAGCATCACAGAAATAAATTACATTTTAAAATATATTCAAGCAGAAAACAGTTATTGTACTAATATTTCACAATATTACTGTTTTTACTGGTTTTTGATCAAATAAATGCAGCCTTGGTGATAATAAGAGGATTCTTTAGCTGGTTACTAGGAAAAAGCAAAGATTGAGGAGAGTGCAAAGAAAGCGCAAATAGCGTAGGCTGACTTTACTGAAAGTCATCTTTGTTCTAACAAGCAAACACACACACACAAATAACATACACATTTAACATGAAAAGGGTGCCGGCTGAACAAAGCCTAGCAGTCAGACCTTATAACACATGCTCTTAACACACACACACACAACAGCGTGACCTCACGGTGGACCTTTGACACATGCACACTACATGAGGACTGCAGTTGCCGTCCAGTCAACAAAGGTCAAAGTTCAAACAAAGTGTCATGGCTCTATGGCTCTCTGTTTGATTGTGCTAGAAGATTCCTCACAAGGACTCTTAAGTCAAAGGAAAAGACCACCCAAAAATTCTCTAAAATACTTAAAATACAGCAGAAAAATGGAATTTAGTACCTGCTCACCTTAGAGGATGCAAAACATTTAGTTGTGTATTTTTTTTTTGTTGACTTTTTTTACTTAAAATATGCTTAAGACAAATCAATTGTGATCACTGCTCTAGATTGTTATATGGAATATAATGTACATTTTTTTGTATTTTTTTATTTTGGTAAATTGTTTGGTAAAAAAAAAGTTTTTTTGTAGTTTTTTTTTATTTACATTTTTTTATTTTATATTACAAATCCTGTCCAGGGGTTACATTAACATAAATTATTTATTCATATTCCCAAAATATGTGATAAATATTTATATTCATAAAATAAGTAATATTCCACAAATTAATATAAATTATGTATAAAATTAACATGTTTTTTATAAATTATTTTTAAAAACAATTTACAAAATATATGATAAATATTTATATTAATAAAATAATGAATATTTCATTTATTAATATATTAATTGATGCTGAATAATTATTAATAATATTATTATTATCATAATAATCATTACTGTTATTATTATTATTACTGCAATTCTTAATACTTTAAAACTATGTGCAATTGTAGTCATGATATTGTAGCTCCATTGATAATTTCATTAAATACTCAAAAATGACAAAACAGATCAACACAAATGAGAAAGGGCAAAAGAATGTGTGTGAAAGTGAATGAGACAGACAGATCCGGAGGGGCAGTTTGTGTATTGTTCTGAGGTCAGTTCGACCTGCTGACCAGACAAAACACAGACACACACGCTAAAAAGAACCAATAAAGCACATATACACTGAAGTGAACAGTGTGGGAGAGATTTTATAAGGCACTGCATTTTACACACTTCCTGTTTATATCTGAGGTTAAAGGTCAATGGCTCTATTAGTCTAACACACACACACACGCACACTCACCCGAGGTCCTCTCAGCCCTGGCTGCCCTGGTTTCCCTGGAGGTCCCGGGATTCCCTATGAAACACAAGAGTGCTCTTATGAATCAAACACACACTCACTGCTTATAGTGCTGCAAGACTCTGTTTAAAAACTAAACACAGCAAAGAGGAAACAGGAAGTCATTCGAGGGAATTTCCTTTTTCTGTGGTCCTTTTCTGTAGCTTTGAAGGTATGTACCAATCCTACAATCCTACAGTGCTCAGATTTTGGCAGATTTTGTGCCCCCATTCTGAGCACTGTGAGCAAGACAAGAACATAAGAAATATTTTTTTATTAGAATCTCTAATCTTTCAAAAAGTCTGTTTCAGCAAATCAGTACAAAACACAGATGCAATGATTCATTTGTTTGTAAAATATTTTGTCAAATACTTTATATTTCTAAAATAACAATTATTTTATTATTATAAATTATGAAATCAAAATTCACAAAATAGTTTATATTTAGATTTAATAATATAAACTAAGTAATATTTTATTTATTAATATACTTTATGAAATATTCACAAAACATTTTACAAATAGTTTTATTTATAAAATAAGTAATATTTACTTATTAATATCATTTGTTTATAAAATATTCACAGAATGTTTTATAAATATTTTTATTTATATTTTCATATTACATATTGATATAAATTATCTATAAAATAAATATTTATAAAATTAAGATGTATTAATATAAATTATTTCTAAAAATATTTTATATTTAGAAAATGATTATTATTTTATTTATTAATATAAACATTTATAAAATAAATTAATTTGTTTATAAAATATTCACAGAATTTTTATTTACATTTTCATATTACATATTAATATAAATTATTTATAAAATAAATATTTATACAATTAAGAAGTATTCATATAAATTATTTATACAAATATTTGCAAAATATTTTATATTTAGAAAATGATTAATATTTTATTTATTAATATAAACATTTCTAAAATAAATCAAATATGTGACCCTGGACCACAAAACCAGTCATAAGGGTCAATTTTCCGAAATTTGGCCGAGATACAACTATTTGAAAATCTGGAATCTGAGGGTCCAAAAAATCTTTTATTTTAATTGCCTTTAAAGTTGTCCAAATTAAGTCCTTAGCAATGCATATCACTAATCAAAAATAAATTTTAATATATTTACGGTAGGAAATTTACAAAATATCTTCATGGAACATGATCTTTACTTAATATCCTAATGATTTTTGGCATAAAAGAAAAATCGATCATTTTGACCCATACAATGTTTTTTTGGCTATTGCTACAAATAAACCCGTGCTACATAAGACTGGTTTTGTGCTCCAGGGTCACATATTTTATAAATGCATATTAATAATAATAAATATTTCTTATTAATATACATTATCTATAAAACAAATAAACATACATAAAATATATTAGTAAAAAAAATATTACTATAAATTATAGTATTTCATCAGAATATATTCTGTCAAAATACTTGTTTCTGAAATGACGTACACCACATAACAAAAGTAAAACAAGCTGTGAATGCTGTTTCATGCAACATTTTTCATTTGTCAGTATTTTAGCTATAAAAATGAAACATTTCAATCTACTTGGGAACAATGTAGTTTGGTACAAAAAAAGTTTCAAAAAACACCCTTGCATTTCAGAGCATAAACATACTTTACATATCAAATATCATCAAATGGCCAAAAATATCACAGTTTTCCCGGGAATTTCTCCCAGCTCTATGGCTCAAGTGGTATCATATATATCAGCATAGTTGTAGAAACAGAGGATCAGTTGGCTTCTCTGTCCTCCACCCCCAGCGCAGTGCCACGCGGCACAGGATGAAAGCCTTCATTGAGCGCGGGCGGCTCTCAAAGAAGATGAGTGTGTGAGCTGCTGTGAGTTTATGTTAAGAATCTCTGAGCTCTAGAACTATGGCTCTGTTGATGGAGGAGGGGGATGGGGCTTTCTCACCCACATACATGTACACCACAGCCCCCCACCAACCCACCTGAGTCCTGAATGAACATCCAGATACTCCCATCATGCAACAGTGCTTTCAAACGGTGCTCAAAACTCCATACTACCATACTACACTGTTTAATATTGCTGTAGTACTTTGTGCACAGTTTGACCCAAATGAACAACTACATTTGCTACTGCATCCAACAAAGCAATGCTGCTTCCATTTACAGTGTGCTGAATGAATACGAAATAATACAAGCAGCACTATTTATAATTTTTTTTCTTGACCTATTACTTAATTGACAAATTTTAAGATACTTTTGAATTAAAAATGCAAAGTAACTCATAACCGGACACCTCTCACTAAATTGCTCATGCAATATACCAGGGTTACTGTCATTAACTAAAACTAAAACAATTAAATGCCTTTCTATTAACTGAAATAAAGTGGAAATAAAATAAAATATTAATACTTATTTGAATAATCTAAAGATAATTTTAGATTAAACATGCAAAGTAATTCGTAAACATGCAACACATCAGGGTTACTATTGTTAACTAAAACTATTACAAATATATTTATTAACTGAAATGAAGTAGAAATAAAATAACGAAATGATGACAAACTAAATTAAAATAAGAAACATTGCCTTGGCAACTAACTGAAATAAGTGTAAGTTGAAGCTAGGGTTGCAAAGGGGTGGAAAATTTCTGGTAAATTTCCGGAAACTTTCCAAAAATCCCTGGAATATTCCAAAAAATCCTGGAAAGTTTCCAAAATTTCTGGAATATTTCCGAAATTTACTGGAAATTTTCCACCTTTTGCAACCCTAGTTGAAGCACTAAAATTACTAACTGGTAATAAACAAAAGCTAAAACTAAAACTGAAATAAAAATTTATTAAACCTAAATAGTGATATTTAAAAAAAATTGAATCACTAAAATTACTAACTGGAAATTAATTAAAAAAAACAAAAAAACAAAAAAAAAACAAAATGAAACCTAAACACTAACATAAAAAAAGAACTAATAAAAATAACAAAACCACATGACAAAATTACTATAATAAAAACTATAATATATAAATAATACTAAAATAACACCGTAACATACAGTAGTGACAACATTAGCATACTACTATTTGACCCTGTTTCATGCTAATTTAAATTAGTAGGCAGTAAAAAGCACATACTGGACAGTATTTAGTAAGCAGTAGCATTTCATTGTGAACAGAGCTTGTGAGTGTGACGCGAACAGTGTTTTTTGGGTTTATTGTGGATTTAAGTAAGGCTAAAGATAGTGACTACAGCTCATTATCTTCAGGTAAACGGTGTACTGCAGCTTGGGGCTGTAAATAATTGCAGACTTAAATAATTGCACGTGCGTGTGCACGTGTAATTGAGAGAATCGCCGGGTGTGTTCCTGGTGTTTTAGTGAAGTACCTGCTGAACATGTCTTTATGGTGAAGGATGGGGGCTTTTGGGTAATTATGCTGCGGTAATGACAGAGAACATTCTCTTGGGTGCTACACACACACATACCTGTGAGTCCCACCAAATTACACAAAGGTAACCACAGTGATGTGCAGACATCATAAAAATGGGTCATTGTTCAACATGTGGGCTGTTTTGTCAAGTTAGTCAGCTATTTTGGAAAATGCCCTCTAGAGAGTCTGACCATGAAGTCATCACTAACTTTGAACATCCTTGTTAACTAAACTGTTTCTGAGCAATTTGCTTGAAATGCTTTTTCCCATGTTGCTGCATCTAAAGGACCTTAAAGACGTCGCAGTCCTACTGTTGAAATACGGCTCACATTTAACACAGGACTTGCAATAACTCACTTATCCTTATTTGTTTTTGGGTCACAGGTCAGGTGGTTGCTTTTGAAGTTTGGTCTCTAAAACAAGGTGGTTCGAGAGTTTCTGATTCTGATTGAAACCCCATGCCTAGTTTTCCATGGATGGATTAGGATTCTCTGCGCAACCCTAGTTGAAGCACTAAAATTACTAACTGGTAATAAACAAAAGCTAAAACTAAAACTGAAATAAAAATTTATTAAACCTAAATAGTGATATTTAAAAAAAATTGAATCACTAAAATTACTAACTGGAAATTAATTAAAAAAAACAAAAAAACAAAAAAAAAACAAAATGAAACCTAAACACTAACATAAAAAAAGAACTAATAAAAATAACAAAACCACATGACAAAATTACTAAATATATATATATATATATATATATATATATATA
>NW_015555881.1:1013123-1049497 GCF_001515605.1 Sinocyclocheilus anshuiensis
CTGCTGAACATGTCTTTATGGTGAAGGATGGGGGCTTTTGGGTAATTATGCTGCGGTAATGACAGAGAACATTCTCTTGGGTGCTACACACACACATACCTGTGAGTCCCACCAAATTACACAAAGGTAACCACAGTGATGTGCAGACATCATAAAAATGGGTCATTGTTCAACATGTGGGCTGTTTTGTCAAGTTAGTCAGCTATTTTGGAAAATGCCCTCTAGAGAGTCTGACCATGAAGTCATCACTAACTTTGAACATCCTTGTTAACTAAACTGTTTCTGAGCAATTTGCTTGAAATGCTTTTTCCCATGTTGCTGCATCTAAAGGACCTTAAAGACGTCGCAGTCCTACTGTTGAAATACGGCTCACATTTAACACAGGACTTGCAATAACTCACTTATCCTTATTTGTTTTTGGGTCACAGGTCAGGTGGTTGCTTTTGAAGTTTGGTCTCTAAAACAAGGTGGTTCGAGAGTTTCTGATTCTGATTGAAACCCCATGCCTAGTTTTCCATGGATGGATTAGGATTCTCTGCTTGCAAAGTTTGGTGTGAGTGTTTGGGTGACTGATAAAATGTTCCCTGACCTTTGACCCAGCTTTAAAAGCACATCGCTCAATGGCTTTCAAACTCAAAGTGATGCAAGAAAACACTAAGATGAGAGAAGGACGAATTCACATGAACAAATGTTTATATAAACTTCACAGCAATTACCAACACAATTTTGATCCTAAATTGATGCTCACAGCCCAAAAATAGAAGCAATACTGATCTGTTTACATCCTTTAAGGAGCATCTGATCCACCTGGAAACTGCAGAACTGTGTTCTTGTAACCAGTCTAAACCAATATAAATCCACCAAAAATATATCTTTCTATTTCTACCACCATAAAAGTGATTTTCAAGGTGCAGACAGGACAGTAAAACATGATGTTTGTGCTTTTAGACATTTACAAAAGAATTTATAATGAATTAAACATTTCTATTTGTAAGATTGTTTTTTTTTTTTCAAATTAATACTAGACACATATATTGTCACAAAAGATTTCTATTTCAAATACAGGGTTTATCTTTATATTCACCAAAGCATCCTGAAAAATGTATCATGGTTTCCACAAAGATATAATGCAACATGACTGTTTTCAACATTGATAATATTAATAATAAATGTTTCTTGAGCAGCAAATCAGCATATTAGAATGATTTCTGAAGGATCATGTGACACTGAAGACTGGAGTAATGATGCTGAAAATTCAGCTTTGCATCACAGGAAATTATTTCAATTTAAAATGTATTCAAAAAAGTTATTTGAATTACATTAATATTTCACATTATTAGTGCTTTTAATGTATTTCTGATCAAATAAATGCAGCCTCTGTGAGCATAAGATAATTTCAAAAACATTTTAAAAATATTATTTACCCCAAACTTTTGAATGGCAGTGTATCTATAGTTCTTATTACTGCAAGTAAAAATAACACCTCATTAATCAATATGCACACTGTCCCTTTAAAAATTATTACAATGTGTCTTAACTAGGCATGACAAGTGATAAAATTATCTCTTCCATGTTAATCAGATTTTTTGTCCTAACCAACAATGATTGCAACCAGCAGTGGAACATTTAGTCAGTCAGTTCGTTTCAATTTGTAGTGTACCATGCAAGGTAGTCCCACCCACAGGGAAATTTGATTGGTCAAAAATCTTGCTCCACATTTAACTGAATATTACATTAACTGAATGCTAATGTGTCATGCAGCATTTCTGCTTTCAGTGCAGACAGAAAAAATGTGCCTGGCATCTAAATGTGCGCGAGCCTGATTGTGCCAGGCATCTACATTTTACATCTGATTTTTTATCATAAGAAAAGTAGGATTGTGTGATATTGGAAAAAAGACTTTCTTTATCTTCTGGGTGGCATGATTATTATGAATATCTGCTCATGTGCCCATTTTTACCAACAAACTCAAATTTGACATGATGCACTATCAAGGCTCTATCAAACACACACACCGACACAAACAATGCAGCTCTCTTACCATTTTCCCGGGATCTCCTTTTTGTCCCGGCGGTCCAACCAGAAGCGAAAAGTATGTGGGCTCCGCCTCGAAGCTCTGGAAATCGTTGAAAGCCGGAACAGTCACAGATTGGACGGAAAACCTTGGAGTGCCCAGTGTGACATAATGCACAGGTGTTTTCAGCTTGTCAGGATTGACTTTGGGGGTTTCCAGAGTTTTTGGTGGTTTGTTTGGTGCAGCGGTGGTGAACGGAGCAGATTTGGGCGTCGGAAGGCTTTTTTTGGGTGTAGGGTTTGGGGCGGCGGTAGATTTTGGGGTTGGGAGTGTGCTTTGGGGTGAGCGTTGGGTGCTGGTTTTGGGCTGGAGTGGCTTTTTGTTGGTTGGCGAGGGTCTTTTGGGGGCGGTCGGTTCTGGGTTGGACAACGGTTTTAGAATGGCATTGTGTTTCTTGTCAGGATTGATAGGTTGAGCACCAGTAGAAGTATTCTTTGTTGGGTTGATATTGGTGGGCTTTGGCGTAAGAGTTGGTTTCTTTACCGTGGGTTTTACAGCTGCTGGTTTGGAAGGTTTCGGTGGCGTAGGTTTGGCACCAGTTGTTTTTGAACTTCCAGGTTTGGAAGAAGTAGGTCGAGCAATTGTGGGCTTTGGTCCGGAAGGCTTTGTTGCACTAAGCTTTGGAGACGTTTTTCCTGGAGTGGGTCTGGATCTGGCTGGTTTTGTAGGGGTAAGCCAGACCACTCCAAGCTTTGAGGCAGTCGGCTTGGGGCTTTTGGGTGTCCTGAGAGTAGGTTTGGGGGTGACAGAATTTAAATGTCCCCATGATAAAGGATTTTCAAGTCCTGTTTGCATCAAGGAAAGGGGTGGAGGTGTGGTAGACGTGGGTTTTGGTCGTACACCGTTGCCCATTCTCACAGCAGAAGACCCTCCTGCGCCATTTATGGATGTCCAAAGGAAATTAGTGGGAGTGAAAGTGAAAGTGCGATTAGGTGGTAACGTGTGGGCCAATAGTGGTGGGGCGTGTTTGGACGGGAGGGGAAGTAGAGCGGGAGGCGCTGGCCTGTAGGTGTCATTTTCTCTGCACTGCCTGCGGATGGCGCTGCAGTAGTTCTGCTGTGCTTGTGCCGAGGGCACCACGTCAAACTGGCAAACCGCTCCCTCAAACGGTACCACACCCGGAAGCAAAGCGCTGGTGCCGCCCAAGCGGAAGGTCCCGCGAGGGTTCAGGCGTTCGGGAAGTATGGGGAGTTTCTGTGTAACTCTGCCATCGCTCTCCGAGCAGGGAGAGTGTAGGGTCACTGATTGGCCATTTAAAACAAAGGCTAGATGATGCCAGCGCCCGTCATGGAGGTTGTACGCAAAGACCGCAGCATTCCCAGGGCCGGCGTGAAGTGTTAGCTTGCCGGGCGAAATTTCCAGCCCGAGTTGAATTCGCTTCCCAGATAGGACGGAGAAGAGAAATGCTGAGTTTAAGCGGTGAGATCGGACGCTCAGGACGAGAGTGCAGTTCCAGAAGAGTTCTGGTGGGAACACGGAACGTGTCGCCGTGGTAACTCGTACCCGTGTCGTGAGGATGACTCCAGAGCGGAGGGAGATGACGCCAGCGGGAACGGCACGAGAACTGAGCTCAGCACGCAGAGCCAACCGCTGCAACACGTCCACATCTGCAACACAAACACATCTTAATACACACACATACATATTCACATTTACACATATATGACATAATTCAATCAATTAATTAATTAATGCAAAAAATAAATTAATACAAAAATTTATCTGAAATAAATGTTAATATTTTTTAATATGTTAATATATTATATAATATATAATACACACACACACATATATATATATATATATATATATATATATATATATATATATATATATATATATATATATATATATATATATATATATATATATATATATATATATATATATATATGTGTGTGTGTGTATTATATATTATATAATATATAATACACACACACACATATATATATATATATATATATACATATACATACACATAATACCTTAAATACACTTTTACATTTATAAATGTAAATATATTTTAATAAATAAATTCACAAAATATTAAAATCTTAATTAAAAAGTAACACACAAATATAATTTTTTTCATATATATATAAAATGAACGTGTTTGAGTGTGTGTGTATATCGATAGATAGATAGATAGATAGATAGATAGATAGATAGATATAGCATCTAGATGACCAACACACGAACACATTTAAGCCATAAAACTTTCACTTTGATTTCATGGCATCTTGAGGAGGTCCATGACTCCGCATTACATCATTTTAATGTGCTAATTCAGTTTTGTGCCATGTTTGTTAAATTCCAGCAGAAAAACATCCTCCGAGGCTAAAACGAAGCAATGAGTTAACAGCTGTGTCTGTGTCTGATGCTAAAACTGGCTTCTGACAAGGAACATTTGTGAACTTATTGCAGTGAACTTGTAATTGTGTTTCACTTGGGTCAGCGTTTGGCTTCACAAGGCCAGGACAGAGCCAAGCGTATGAGAACAGCAGCAGAAACTACTTCATTCACACAATAGAACACTGTCTGAATGATGCGTTTGATTGTGTAAATGAACATCTGTTTGTGTTTCACGCCCATATCATGAATCAACAGTCAGCAAAACTGTGAAGGACTATCAATGGTTTTGGGCAGGTGCACATTACTTTGTTGTCATCAGCAAATCAGTGTTGTCATGACATCGTTTTTAGGTGCAATTAGTCACATGGCATTTACAGCTAAGGTGACTGGCTCAAAAAAAAAAACATGTATGCACAACTGAGCATCGAAGAGTAAAGATTTTCCAAGAAGACTTGACTAATGCATCTGATTTCAGTGAGAGTGCACAGACAAATAGCGTACAAATTGGGTAAAATTTAATTAAACAGAGCTTGATTCAATGTATCGTAAGACTGATTGATCCATGAAGGATACATGTGGTGCTTCCTTATAATTTGGACAAAATCAATGCAGTCTTAGAATGCAGCATTTTTTTATTTATTTTTTTATTATATACATATATACATATATATATATATATATATATATATATATTATACAGGTTAAGTCAGCTGGCGAACTCAGTAAACTCTCATTGCTGTCATGTAAACAGATCTTACTTCCTGTGATCTTTGCTTTGATTCAGTAGATTTATCATAACTTTATTCCCAGGCCTTTTCATATGTGTGTTACTGTCAAGAGATCAGCATGAATCAGCAGTCAAGTGGGAACATGATGTCATTTTTTCTATAAAACAGACATGCACTAACACACACACACACACACACACACTCATTCATGTAAAAGGCGTTATAAGACATGCTTTACTGAGGAAAAAGTGCTTGGAACTGAGAGATGTTTGGCAGGAGAAAAGGTAAGGAAACTCATACGTATGTGAGAAAGAGGGTGTTTGCGTTTCATGAATCAGGGTATAAAGTTTAATGTTGTAAAACTTTCCAAACTTAGCAGAAAGTGCAAGAACATGAAACTTTATTATTGTGCAATAATTCAGTGGCCTCAAAAGTCTACCATTTCCATTGCAATCACACATACGCAAACAAATGTTGCATAAAGATAAAACTCATTTTTGTTTCATATCTTACCTTCAAAGAGTACTTGGGTGAATCCAAAAGAAGTACAGTAAAGTAGAATAGACAGAAGAAGAGCTCTCCTAGAGACACACAGAGAAAGGCAAGTTACTCATTTGAATTTTCCACTATTTTTGCGGCTAGCAGAGTTAAATGTTGAATCAGACCTTTACATAACAGAAGCCACTTGTCAAAACATCATCATTACAATGGAGGTACACATTTCAGGCTTCTTGCACTGGCCTCAAGCCAAACAAGTGGAAAATTTTACTGGCAGCACCATATTTCCGGAGCGAGTGGAGCGAACCATCAAACCGATGGATGATGCTGGCCAGTTAAATGTATTTCCATGTTTATAGTCAATGAAAACATTGTGCGTGTTTCTTTTCTTTCTTTTGGAAAATGATCAAAATATGCACACAAGTGTATACTTAAGAAGAACATTTAGTACAGAGCTTAATTGCTATTACACACTGTGGACAAAATAAAATGAATTTTCCACAGTTGAGCATTTTACAAAATCATCTTAGCATATAAGGATGCATCAATATTAAAATTCTGACCAATACTGATTATTTTCATGTTATAGGCAATAACCAATAAATAGAGAATCTATACTATTATGTGCATAATAAAACACTAAAAATTGAAATCAATCATTTTAAATGCTACAAGCAAATCTACCATTCAATATATATATTGTATTTTTTTTTTATTGTTTTATTCAGCAAATATGCATTAAATTGATCAGACGTCACAGTAAAGATGTTTATAATGTTACAATGATTTCTATTTCAAATATATGCTGTACTTTTGAACTGTCCATTCATCAAAAATCCTGAAAATAATTAAGCAGCGCAACTGTTTTCAACATTGATAATAATCAGAAATGTTTCTTGAGCAGCAAATCAGCATATTAGAATGATTTCTGAAGGATCATGTGACACTGAAGACCGGAGTAATGATGCTGAAAATTCAGCTTTGCATCACACACACACACACACACTCATTCATGTAAAAGGCGTTATAAGACATGCTTTACTGAGGAAAAAGTGCTTGGAACTGAGAGATGTTTGGCAGGAGAAAAGGTAAGGAAACTCATACGTATGTGAGAAAGAGGGTGTTTGCGTTTCATGAATCAGGGTATAAAGTTTAATGTTGTAAAACTTTCCAAACTTAGCAGAAAGTGCAAGAACATGAAACTTTATTATTGTGCAATAATTCAGTGGCCTCAAAAATCTAGTTTTAACCACATTTTAACCACCATTTCCATCGCAATCACACATATGCAAACAGATGCTGCATGTTCATAAATATAAAACACATTTTTATTTCATATCTTACCTTCAAAGAGTACTTGGGTGAATCCAAAAGAAGTACAGTAAAGTAGAATACACAGAAGAAGAGCTCTCCTAGAGACACAGAGAGAGAAAGACAAAGTTACTCATTTGAATTTCCACAATTTTTGCGGCTAGCAGAGTTAAATGTTGAATCAGACCTTTACATAACAGAAGCCACTTGTCAAAACATCATCATTACAATGGAGGTACACATTTCAGGCTTCTTGCACTGGCCTCGACCCAAACAAGTGGAACATTTTTCTGGAAACACCATCTTTCTGGAGTGAACCATCAAACCCATGGATGATGCCGGCCGGTTAAATGTATTTCCATGTTTATAGTCAATGAAAACATTGTGCGTGTTTTTGGTGTCTTTTCTTTCATTTGGAAAATAGTAAAAATATGCACACAAGTGTATACTTAAGAAGAACATTTAGTACAGAGCTTAATTGCTATTACACACTGTGGACAAAATAAAATGAATTTTCCACAGTTGAGCATTTTACAAAATCATCTTAGCATATAAGGATGCATCAATATTAAAATTCTGACCAATACTGATTATTTTCATGTTATAGGCAATAACCAATAAATAGAGAATCTATACTATTATGTGCATAATAAAACACTAAAAATTGAAATCAATCATTTTAAATGCTACAAGCAAATCTACCATTCAATATATATATTGTATTTTTTTTTTATTGTTTTATTCAGCAAATATGCATTAAATTGATCAGACGTCACAGTAAAGATGTTTATAATGTTACAATGATTTCTATTTCAAATATATGCTGTACTTTTGAACTGTCCATTCATCAAAAATCCTGAAAATAATTAAGCAGCGCAACTGTTTTCAACATTGATAATAATCAGAAATGTTTCTTGAGCAGCAAATCAGCATATTAGAATGATTTCTGAAGGATCATGTGACACTGAAGACCGGAGTAATGATGCTGAAAATTCAGCTTTGCATCACAGGAATAAATTATATTTCAAAACATATTCAAAATTAAAACAGTTAGTTTAAATGGTAATAATATTTCACAATATTACTGATTTTACTGTATTTTTGATCAAATAAATGCAGCCTTGCTCAGCAGAAGAGTCTTAAAAAAAACATAATTATTCCAAACTTATGGCTGGTAGTATACAGTACGGAAAAAATATATTTTTTATTTTGAGATTTGCCGAAGAATACATTTTACAGTTATGAAATGATTACTGTATTTAAAGATTAACTTTAAATGAGCGTCAGCTGACAGCAAAGATAACCTATCAAATAACTACACAAATATCTAATACTGACCAATATAAAACCCCCAATATCGGCTTCCCGTAGCAAACACCACTTACACTACAGTCAAAACTGTTACACTTTATGCATGACACAAAGGAACCTCAGATGTAGTTTTTTGCCAGACTGACCCTGATGAACTTTGACCTTTGAACCCTAACCTCTGATTTCACAGACACATGAAAGAGGAACTGACTCGCAGTGGAAGGATTTCAATTATGATTGGCAGGATAGACGGAGCTCTAAACCCCCACCGTGTCTGCGGACATGTTTGTGTGAGTGTGCCAGCTGCTTTAAACATTACCTGCTGACCACAAAACACACACTCTTTTATCTATCATATACACACACGGTCCTAGACTCCCCCAGGATCCCCATACCTGAGTCAGGAAGTGAAGCGTCTCGCCGCAGAGTTTCTCAGCCAATCAGAACAGTTGAAACACCAGCCAGTCTTACCTCACAGTTAGTAAGCCACCGCAAACAGACGAGTGAGAAACAGTGTGTGTGTGTGTGTGTGTGTGTGTGTGTGTGTGTGTCACAGCTGAATGTGCTCTTTCTGTTGTGTGTGTGTGCTGTAGAAAATGACTCATGCATGTGTCAAGCATCTCTTGAGTCTCATAAACACTGTGCAAGTGAATATTTGTATATTACAATAACTGAACTTAAAATCATTTTAAAAATCAGTTAAAATGTTAATTTTGCAGGAAAATCGTTAAACTGAGCTGACAGGTTTACATCCCGCAGTTGATGCTAAAATATGCAATAACTAAAGTTATCATGCAATAACCAAAGCAGATTTAGAAGAGAAAGCGAAAACAAGTATGTCTGAGGGACTAACTTACAGAAGCCTTTTTCCGTCGTGTGATAAAAAAATAAAAAAGGTAATTGCAACTATTTATCTCACAATTCTGACTTTTCATTCTCACAATTCTGAATTTATATCAAAATTCTGACCTTTTTTCATCCAATTTGAAGAGAAAAAAGTCGACCTGTCAGTTTATTTCTTGCAATTCTGAGGGGGGGGGGGGTTTAATTTCAAGAAAAAAAGTCACAATACCTTTTTTACTTATTTATTCCATGCCAGGAACAAGCTCCCATTCAAACTTGACCATAGAAGTGAGTAAAATCAGACAAAATTTCCATTAGGAGATGTTGCCAATTTTTAAAAAACAATCAAATAAAATAAATACTCATTATAATTAGCTTACATAAGATTATTATATAAGATTATGAGAAGTCAATGGCATTAAAGTAAACGTGTAGCCTATTTGTAGTGTTAATTTTGCATTTAGCTCTCAGGTTTCCCTCTTCCAGGCCTAGTTATTTAGTGAGTGGAATTTTCTCAATGGTAGCAACCACATGTACACACAAATGTGTAAACTCACACACACACTATGTACACAGACGACTAAAAAGCCCCATCCTTGCATACAACAACCCTTCTCTTTCTTTCTCTTACTTCAGTAATAGGGGAGTGGAAAATTCCTTCCGTTCGGCACACAGTGATAGACATTGATGAGGAAGAACCTGACCCCTGCTCTACAACCCTCTCTCCATTTCGTTCTAACATTTAGGGGCAAAATACAAGTTTGTGTTCAAATCTGGACGTATTTAAGTATATATGTAGGAGAGGAGAACATCTCTCGCACATAGATGCTCTTAAATGATTATATCCCTGTCAGGTCGTGAGTTGGTGCAATGTAGGGCGCACCCTGGCGGACAGTGGCGGAAGCGCAAGGGATCCGGTTACAGGCCGCTCACAGGAGCGATGAGCGCCGTCAGAAAACAACCGAACAGCGGTGGAGAGTGCAAACAAGACCGCACATGACGCACAACCATACAAATAACTATGAAACGGATAGTTGTTTGTTTCCTTTCAGCAGTGCTAAAATACACGACACAGCTATGACACGAAACACCTGTTCACCAGCTACTGTGTGTATCACTGCGCACTTCAGTTTACGCCTCAGGGACTAGATCTTTTAGCGGAAGGATGGCACATTTGCTTAATAAAATAATATTTATGAAAACTGAATATGATATGATGTCTATAATTGAACAGCATCACCACACTACAATTTCTGTTTCACATTCAAGTTTACTGGAAGTTTGGAAGTTGTTCAAGCGCTTCATGTCTAAGACTGACTCATGGTCCTACTTTCGTTTTTCATTCATTCATTTTAAGAGATATTTTCTAGCTTTCCCGCATCAGATTCGTGCAATGCATTTGGGTAGATATGAAAAAAAACGTTGTAGAATGGTTGACAGAATGATATTTAAAAACACATAAACAAACATGCAATGAACAAAGTCACAGAAAGCTCACTTTAAACTTTGAAGTACAGGCACAGTTAATATGTAAAAACCTCTAGAGTACTTTATACCTGATTAAACATTTGCTGGTTTCTTGCAAACCTTAGTTTCAGGGAACTTCCATGAACCTTAGTTTAGGATATAAATAACCACTGGCGAACGTTCTATAATAGACTGTTGCATGGGAAATGTGAACACTGCTGGACCCCCCATTTGATTCTCTGTTTACATTTCATTACCTTCAGTTTTTTTTAAGACAAGTTCATTCATTCATTCGTGCTTTCGTCATTCATCAGCGCCGCGGAAAGGAAGTCTTGTTTGTTTAGCGTCAGTGATGCTCAGTGGCAAATACACACACACATATGCGCAAACTGAGGCTATTTTGAACAGAGGCATCCAAAAAAACGTCCAAGAACTCCATGTTTCCACAAGCGCCCCGAATACTCAACAGTCAAGAACCTAGAGCGTGTCTCCCAAGTGCCTAAAAAAATACCGGAACCGAATGATGTTCACGGTATTGACGGTTCTTGCACTCTGCCGCTACACCAATACTGAATCACCAGCACGACAGGGTTGCCAGGTTTTCACAAGAAAACCCGCCCAATCGCTACTCAAAACTAGCCCAATCGCGTTTCGAGGGGGTCCCCAGTTAAAAATGGCATTCTGGGGGTAAAATAGGCCTACACGTTTTTTTTGGCGGGGTTCCCCTGCTAAAATTCGCATTCCAGGGGATAAATATCATGTTATTGGAGTCGTTTCAACCCGGCGGACATGAAAAACAACCTGTGGCAACAATGTTAAAGTAGCTCAATTCCGCGGGAAAACACCAGTGTAGCCCGATTCAACGAAAAGTCAGCTCTTTTAAGTGAATCAAAAACACTTGAATCTATTGAAGCGGTCACTGAATTACTTAGAATGAATCGCAAATCACTGTTGGAATCGTGAACCAAACACTGACCTATTGTTAAAAGGCTACATGTAGACAACATGTAGATAAACAAACACATGTAAATTTTGTTTAAATAACTGATGTTTTCAAATGAATGAATAAATTAAATGTTAACAGGTTGGTTAATTCAATATATAGTAAAAATAAATATTGGAATGCATGCCAACACTAAAATGAAAAAGTCATTAAAAAGCGAGACCTGTAGGCATAGGCGGAGCGTGTGTAAGGCCTTCCCCTGGCCACTGGGACTGGGGGCAAAAATGCCACTAAGTTGGACAAAAATGTCCCTGCACAAACAAATTAAATCTAGTACGTCTGTTGCTAACAAAGTGAATATGAATAGACAGTGTCGATTGTGGCATTAAATTCAGATCTGCTCATGTTGCACCGTATTTCATTTTAGGCGTTTTTACAGTGTTGCGCATTTTAACCAATCACGCACATATCTGTTGAGCTTAGGAATGCAATGGCCAATCAGAAGCGTTCCGATGAGTCATCGTTCAAACTCATCAGTTTAGTTGAGTGCGCGCGCGTTCGCTGACTGAATTCCGGACTCTTGCGAATTCTCTCATCATAAACAACAAAGCGCAGATGTACGTACAATGTAAGTAAGAGATTCATTTAACAGTGTATACAGCTTCAGTGATTATAACGATAGTTGAATTTTTTTGAGAGTGCTTAAACTGGCGATAGATCAATGTTAGTGATAATGTCACTTTCTATAGAGGCTATAATCTATTCGCTGTTTGAATAACAGTGGAAAGGAAACGTTATATAATTATACATTTCTAACGTTTTTTATTAAATTGTAGTCACGTTAAATACAAATTCAGTCCCATTAAAAAAATTTTTTAGCCTACATGACACCCATGTCTGGTTCATAAAAAGACGGGTTTGTGATGTTTCATACATTTGGCTGCTTTTAGCCTTACCCTGGAGTTGGTTCACCCTCCGCCTATGCCTGTAGGCTATTATAAATCTGAAATAATGTCATTAAGTTGTAATTTAATTTATTTCTCAAATGCATTAAAATGAAATGGAACCATAAAGGAACCGGAATCGTTCATAAGAGTGGGGACCATTGCCATCCGTTGACAAAAAAAAAAAAAAAAACGTACTACGTACACGGCTCCTCACTGGAGTTATAAATGAACCCAAATACCTGATTCACAGTCAAGACCATATATATGGTCTATGTCTATGCGCAAAGGGTTTGTATTAAACTGACCTTGGAGTTCTTGGACCTCTCCAGAAACCTATGCTGCCTGCGCGTAATGATGGTTAAGAGCTGGCTCGAGCGCATCTCTGCTGGTACACCTGGATCCTTTCAGTTAAAGATCTGTTTCTGTTCAGTTCTGAACGCTGGCCAAGCTACACAGGTAGAGCGGCGCACGCGAACAAGCGCCCATTCACCCGGCACCAACTCACACACAAACCAGCGCGCCCTGCACAAACATCCAGCCACCAAGCGCTCTTTGTCCCCGGTGTTACCGGGGAACGGAGGTGGCCGACCTGTGTGACTGTTGAGGTAAAACTGAAACTTACTTTGCCACCAGACGAGAGGTTCTGCGGACTCTCCTTCGGGTCGCTAAATTCATTTGTATTCATTTGTCCCGGCAGTCAAAATCCTGATCCGTTAATCTGCGTGACTGCGTCGCTGCCCGAGAGCGCGAGCCGTCGTCTCATGCATCGGATAAACCGTTGTGCGGAATGAGCGCGATCTCCCACCGGTCTGCTGCGCGACACCACCATAAATCCCTCCCGTGGAGCGACGGGAATAATCCGCGGGCGATTCTGTCCGGTCCTGCCCGGGTTCTGTAGGCATTTATGCCGGGTTGGCAACAGCTACAGCGGCTACTGGATGTTTGGTGCTTGGGGGGTTTGAGGAGTCAGGAGTGGAAGTTTCATCCTTTTTCCTTTTTTAAATAGCAGTTGGAGAGCAGCTGTGGCGAGCGCCGGGTGTCGAGTTTCACGGCCGCCGTACATAACGCCCCTTGTGGGAGGGCACACCGGGGCACCTCAGCCCCTGCCAAGGTTAGGCTACCAATGGGCTTTTCACACTAACCCAGGGTCAATTTTAAGACAGGATTAACTCTGGACTGTCTTGTTCCAGGTTTCAAACTGTTCATGTTTTGCATTTCAGAATTGCTTTATTGGTCTAGGCAAGACACTACACTCTAAAAAATGCTGGGTTAAATACAACCCAGTGCTGGGTACAATAGGGACAAACCCAGCAATTGGGTTGTTTTGACCCAGTGGTTGGGTTACTACCCAGAAGGTTGGATTAAACATTTAACCCAACCGCTGGGTCAAAACAACCCAATTGTTTGTCCCTATTTTACCCAGCACTGGGTTGTATTTAACCCAGCATTTTTTAGAGTGTAACAAGCAAAACACACGTTAAATGTTTATTTTATTACACTTTATCTATTTGCTTATGTCAATTACAATACATATTTTTTAACCCTTTCCACTCATATGCATGTTCTGGATTTCCACCTTAATTTGACAAGTTTAGACGTTCGTCCTACACACATACAGTGGAAGAAATGTAAAATACTGGTGCAATGTAAAATAATGTAATCAATTAACTGGAAGGATGGTGATATCTATCTATCTATCTATCTATCTATCTATCTTGCCCTATTCACCGGGTAGTCTTCCATTAAAAATACTTAATAGTGTGTTTAAACCCAGTTTGAAAGACAATTAATATACAGAAAATATTACTGTTTTGACTAAACTGAAACTATCAAATGAGAAAAGCTTGAAGTGAATAGTGAATATCATTGTCTTCTGTAGAGCTGCTTTGCAACTAAATTAAGATATATATAGTCTTCTATAGAGCTACAGTTGAAAAAAAATCAATCAAATTGATGATTTTTGCAACACAGTGGAAATATTCAGCTTTTGCATCTATAAACCGACTTTCAAAAATAAACCAACTCTGACAAATATTCATTGGAGTAAAAAAAGAAAGTGACAACTAGCCCTGGTCTCCCCTATTTACAAGTAAAAAAAAAATTGGGACAAGTACAGCATGTAAACAAAGCAACTTTTATATCTGTTTTCACATCCACTAATATAGTATTATTTCTTCAAATTTAGAAGTTAACAAGCAATCAAAACTGAACCTAATTACTTTTTGGGCTGATTCATCACTAATCACTGTTTGTCTTTGTATTCTTTCATCAAAATATAAGAACTTGCTCTGTCATTGACACAGCCTTTCAATCCTCCCCTCCAAACACCTGTATCATAGAAACACTTCACCATCCACTCAATTGTTGACGGATAAAATCAAGCATTTTCTTTCACATATTGTGTTTCACTCTGAAATACATAACATTATTGAAGTAAAACGGGTTGCAGGCACCATTTTAACAGAGTAGTTCTCTCAGATGCTGAAACTAAACAGTATGTGACTGTACAAATCTCATGAATATTTAATGAGGCAATCACTGAGGCAGTTTATGATTGGATGTCTGTTGCTAAATTGCCATATTAGGATTACATTGAGTAGGGCTTTAACATAGGGTTAAAAATGGTACAAAACTCAAATGAAGACAATTTATCTTAACCTTGTGAAAAACCTTCAAAGAGTCTGAAGTCCTGGCTGCTATACCTGCAGAGCTCTGAAACGTGCTCTGTGCTAAATAATTTAAGCATGAAGAATAACAGCAAACATTTTAAGAATTCTGAGTTTCTGTATGGCTTGTTCAGAGGAAAAACAAGTCTGAAAACTAGTCATTTCCTCTAATTATGTGCATTTTGGATGCGTAACCACCACTTAAACCTGACAATTTGCCATTGGATATTTAGCAGCGTGAATTTAGAGCTTACTTAACTCACTGTAAAGATACAGATTCTGATCTAAATATGGGCCACACGCCCACATCCAGACCAGCACACGTCCCGCCCTGTAAACACAAGCGTATTTAAGTATACATTTCTCCTGTACCGCACACTCTCTGCTGCCCATCATCAAAAGTGTGTTTTCCCCTCCATCAATCACTTGATATTCTTTGATATTCATGCTCGATGTCAGCATCAGTTGTTTGGTTGTGTATGTCACTAATAGATCATGAAAACACACTAAACAGGCAGGGATGAGGCCACACACCTGGATACGCCCGGCTTTAAAATGAGGGTTTTATGTAGAGTTACAGTAAGATAGAAGCTCCACGTGGTTCACATTAATCCAAACACATGAAATCGGTGCGCCTGGGTTTAGCAGAGCATATAACATATAGCAACATAAGACACCTAAGCAAAACACACTTAAGTCAACATTGACCCAATTTACACGATCCTGGGCCTACTGCAGATGATTCATTAGTGCAAGTTTGTATTTGTAATATTTCATCAAAATGTACTAGTAATAGTGTATATATATATATATATATATATATATATACACACACACACACACATGCACATATATATATTTTAAGATTCTTAAGCTCCTAAGATTCCTATGCTCATGTTGAGGCTGCATTTATTTGATGAAAAATACAGAAAAAAAAAACAGTAATATTGTGAAATATTATTGCAATTTAAAATAATGGTTTTCTATTTTAATATACTTTAAAATATAATTTATTCCTTTAATGTAAAGCTGAATTTTCAGCATCATTACTCCAGTCTTCAGTGTTACATGATCCTTCAGAAATCATTCCAATATGCTGATTTATTATCAATGTTGCAAACAGTTGTGCTGCTTAATTTTTTTTTTGAACCTGTGATAATTTTTCTGGATTTTTTGATGAATACATTCTTTAAAAGAACAGCATTGATTTAAAACAGAAATCTTTTGTAATAATATACTACTGTTCAAAGGTTTGGGGTCAGTACTTTTTTTCTTTCTTTTTTTGAAAGAAACTAACTCTTTAATTCAGCAAGGATGTGTTAAATTGATAAAAAGTGATAGTAAAGACTTATATTAGAAAATATTTTTATTTTAAATAAATAGTGTTATTTTCTTAACTTTTTATTCATCAAAGGATCCTGAAAAAAGTATCAAAGTTTCCCAAAAAATATTAAGCAGCACAACAGTTTTCAACATTGATTTGATTTTTTTAAATAAATTATATATTAATATAAAACCACACTAATTCCATTCAAGCGCACCTCAGTCTCAGTTTTATCAAAAGCAGTGTGTAAAACAAAGAAATACAGATTACATTACTGAATTGAAGCATGAATGAACTGTTTTGGCTTCTTTTCTGTGTTTTTGTACAATCTGTGATTACTGTGGCACGAGTGTTGCTTTTGTATTCAAACATCTGTGTGTCATTCTCTGATACACTGTTAGTCATACATCAGAGAATGTTAAGACCATGTCTACAAATGAGGCTAATTTGTCCTGCTAATCCTCTTTATGAACTAATCCATCATCTCACACGAGCCGTTTCCCAGAGCTCAGGCCCCACAGAACCTATCACCACAGTTCAAAGGTCACGGGACGGCTTCTTTCAGGCTCAAACATGACTGGAATACTGTCATGCTGCATACCGTGAAGTGTACTATTTGGGGTCAGTAAGATTCTTTTTAAAGAAATTAATACTTTTATTCAGCAAGGATGCATTAAATTGATCAAAGGTGACAGTAAAGACATTTATAATGTTACAAAAGATTTCTATTTCAAATAAATGCTGTTCTTTCTTTTGAACTTTCTACTGATCAAAGAATCCTGAAAAATTAAAATGTATCACGGTTTCCACAAAAATATGAAGAAGCTGTTTTCAACATTGATAATAATCAGAAATGTTTCTTGAGCAGCAAATCAGCATATTAGAATGATTTCTGAAGCATCATGTGACACTGAAGACTGACGTAAAGATGCTGGAAATTCATCACAGGAATAAATTACATTTTACAATATATTCAAATACAAAAAGAGTTCTTTTAAATTGCAATAATATTTCACAACATTATTATTTGCATGTAAGTGACATCCAGTTATTATCTGATCAATTTGTAACTTTTTTTTTTATTGCGTTACAGTGGAAATGGAAGTCACGTACACATGCATTGTGCTTTTTTTTTTTTAATGCTGTTCTTTTGAACTTTTTTATTCATCAAAGAATAAAAAAGTAAAATATTTTGAGATTAAAAGTCACAATTACCTTTTTATATGTTATTCTCTGACGGGGGAAAAAACTGAATTGTGAGAATTAAACTCTGAATTCTGAGAAACAAAATCAGTTTATATCTTAATATTCTGACTTTTTTTTTTTTACTTAGTTATGGAAACAAGCTTCCACAGAGTGATTTGTGTCCTTATTAAATACATTGTCACTGACTGTAATATTCTGCAAAGTGGTGTAGACTAGTAACTGTTATTTTATTCTGGGCATAAGATCAACCTCTAGCTCATCTACACACCGTGCCTCAGGCTACACACACTTCGAAAGCAGATACACACACCCTGTTGTCCAGGACACTTGGAGTCTCTAAATTGTGTGCTTTACACTTTAGTTCCTCCTCCTGTGTTTATTCAGTGTTGTGCTAAAATTACAGCCTAGCTTGTGTGTATCATTGTGTGTGTGTGTGTGTGTGTGTGTGAGTGTACCACCCAGACTGCTTTGATTATGCTCATGCTGACCTAAAGCTTTAATTACAGTCCAAACCAAATGATCCCAACACTCCACAAATAACCCGGGCCAGACCAGATCAAACGCTCGACAAGATCACGCACCATCATTAAGCAGGACACGCCCCTAAATCTGCCGTGCCATGCCCTGAGCCAATCGCAGAGCGGCATCTGAAGAAAAGAAAACATGAAATAACTCCTAATACTCATACACTAACAAACGATGGAAAGTCTTTTCCACAAACGACCAAATAATGATCCATACTCAGCAAAAAGCAGCCTCAAATGGCTTCAAGCTTCTTAATCATCTAAATTCAATCAACCAATGGTAAATTTGACCATTCCAAGTGTTCTGAAATCTTCAACATATGCAAAAATGTAGTGCAAATATTCAACATATGCAAAAAAAAAAAGTAGGTTTAAATACAGCAAGAGAGAGAAAGAATGAATTGTTAGTGGTGTTTGTCTGTGCAAAATAGTAATAGCTTGCCTTAGTAAACACCACTAATGAGTAAGTTAATAAATGAGAAGTGGCTTGTTGACCACAGCTCTGGTCACTTATCTGCTGGATCTGTGTGCATGCGGTGTTTTATCAGCTGTTCTGTGTTTCAGTGCCGACCACAGATCATCAGGATAATAGCGGTATAAATTACATAAATTGGTCTGGCAGATGCTTTCCTACTATTCTTATTGTACTGAACACAAATAGATCAATCAGTGGGTTCGCAGCAGGTAAATGACTTGATTAAAACACACAGCAAAATCTATGGGTGCCAAAATGAACATGGAGCTGTTATGATCTCATTCATCTAAAGACTATAAAAAGCCTCTTTTTTTTTTAAAGAGTTTGTAGGAGATGAATGTCAAGATCATTCATTCACAGTGTTTGTAAATGACATTGTTCTAGGTTTTATGCATTGTTCTAACATGTTATATCCAGTATGGAGTCCTTAAACAGGACAGAAAAATCATCAAATAAATGATTTCTTCAAGACAGCAATGAGATAAAATAAAGACTCTTGCTGAAGTAATCCTGCTTCTCACATGTTTCTCCTGAGATGAAAAAAATGTAATCTCATATTGTATTTTCTCTAGAGTTTCATAAGAGATCTCAAAGGTGTCTCAAACTGTGCCAGGATTTGCCAAAATACCAGTCTGCAATCAAAAGTTTCATATGAACCCAAAACCAATTACAAGTCTCAACATGAAACATTTCTCAAATGATCAGAGCTGCTATCAACATTTTATTTCTTCTCAGTGTTTTTTTTTTTTAATTGATTTACAGTTGATTTTATTATGCAGGATATGGGGAAAAACCTCACCCTAGACCAAGACCTATTTAGTTTATTACATTAATAAAAACATTATTATGATAATAATATTAATAATAAAATTAATGTATAATAAAATATAATAATTATAATTTAAATATTTTATTAAGTTATAAACAAATTATTGAATTAAAAAAAATATTTTGTAATTTAATTTTTAATTAATTTATTTTTTATTTTACATTTTAATTAAAATAATTAACAAATCAATAAAGAAATATATTATTATTACTGCTATTGTACTGTTAAATAAAGAAAAAAACAACTATTTAATAATATTAACAATTTTATTTTACAGATCAACAGTAAACTTTCTAATATTTATGCCTTGCTGTCAAACGTTAAACCACAGAGCTTTTATTCTGGTGGAAAACTGCAGGGAGACTTTAAACTTTAAACTAAATGTGTTTTGTTGACAACACATCTATACACGATTCTCATTATAATATTTAAAAAAAACAATCATCAGATCTACACAAGTCATACAAATGCCTATTCTGCATTAAAAATGGCAGTTTTCACAGAAATATGACACGTTTGCTCGGTGGTTTTCTTGCTGGCCACATTCATTAATCACCAGACGAAAAATATTCGAGATGTCATTCACAGCACAAACCCTGAGACGAGCAATACTAATATTTCTGTTTACTTTAGCAAGCACCACTAATAAAAATGAAAACAGTGAGAAAAAAGGAAATATAAAAAAGGTACAAAAAAGTGAAAGCGAAAGAAAGTAAAGCACTAGATTAGACAGCAGGGCCTCCACCCTTTAACATTGGTTTCTAGTGTTTGAGAGAGAGAGAGAGAGAGAGAGACACACACAGCATGTGCTGAAACACAAATTTCCCAATAACACACACTTTCACTCCAAAAACGCACATGCTATGCCCCACCCTGACAGACATATAGATGTGCCCATGCTGCAATCTCACACACACACACACACACATGAACATACACCCACAGGCATTTCCAAGTGTGGTGCTCAAAACCAAAGTGCGGTTGCGTGTACAGCAATAATCACCAACCTGCTCTCTCATACCACCACCAGAATAACCTACACACATGATTTACTCTGTCTTAACAGCACTAGAATAACCAACACACACGACACACATGTAATGCTGTACTCAATCTCAGTTCTATGAATAAAGTCGGTGCGAACACGCAAGTATAAACGGTGTCCTATATTTTGAGCTGAAGGAGGAAATGCAAACCTCACAGTAATGTGATATCACAGCATAATGAGACTTATGATTATCGTAAGCATACTGTTATGTGGTAAACAGAGCGAGTGCAGATGGGTGTTCACAGATTCATATGTTCATGTGCGATTTGACTCGTTTTGCTTCATTTCAGAGAAGACACCTTATATTTTAGCTGGAGAATGTGCTCAGGGAAAATTGTAGTGCTCGAAGTTGCTCTTTCATTGTTTGTTCAGTTACAAACCAACTTTGTTTCTCCTAACATTCCTGAGGAGAAATCAAAATAGAAGCATTGCAAACAACTGTTGTTCTCGGTTTTGTATCATTTAACCCTTTAAAGCCTACAGTATCATATCTGGTACACAAATTTCTAAGGCTTTGCTGAAAATCCTGTTGTACACAATCTTCTATATACCTTCTGTCGTCTGATTGATAGTTTATACTTTTTTACCAAGTAAAAAGCCTTTTAGTATAATTGTACAAACTTCAGCTCTTGGTATGTGTCTTTTTGCTGTGAAATCTGATGATTTTTATAAAGTAAACATATTAACTATATTGTTAGTAATATTTCAAGTCGAACACTTACTGGGCTGAAGCAACGTAGGTTTACTTGAGTATTAAGAAGTCATTTTTTAGAAAAATCATGCTCAAATATGATCATCAGGCTTTTGAGGAATGTTTATTTGTTTATCTCTAAATAATTATTGAATTGCATTGCGTTATGTTTTGAAACTAGAGCTTTGATCATAAAACTAAGCATTTAAATATCATCTTATTAAGACATATTATTGGGAAATATATATTTTTTCTCCTCAAATGTAAGCTCCATATTCTCACTATATCATACTATATGTGACCCTGGACCACAAAACCAGTCATAAGGGTCAATTTTTCGAAATTGGGATTTATACATCATTTGGCTATTGCTACAAATATACCCCCAGCGACTTAAGACTGGTTTTGTGCTCCAGGGTCACATATGAGCAATAAAAGCCTGATTTATCAAATATGATACTCAACACTAATAATATATTTTCTAAAGGTTCAGTTAAAGGTTCCATTAAAAAAAAAAAATAGGACTTTTATTCGGACTATTATTTCATGTCAGGCTGACATTATCAGGGTTAGGTAACTTTGTCTCAGATGTTTCTGGATAAAAATGGACACAAATGAGTCAGTAGTTGGCATACAACTTAATGAGAAATATGAGTTCATATTGAGATCTCTGGCTTTTAACGTTGGCATTCAAACAGAATTTGAGACATTGTTGAGATCTCTTCTGAAACTAGATGAGACACATGTGCGATTACTGGAAACATCCAAGTAGGAGACATCCAATGCGGTCTAGGAGAAACAATTGTGATATTATTTTTCTTTGTGAGTTTTCTTGGGTCTATGGGTGTGTGTGTGTGTGTGTGTGTGTCTGTCACATAGCAATTTCATGTTTTTCTTAGTAGACAAAGAAACACAAACTAGCATTTAACAGTATGAGTTCCAGTATGGACAAAAATAAGCTTGTCTGAAAGAGACAGAGACATAATTAGAAATAAAATAACTAACATTATCACCGAAGTGCACACTTCCACATTTTATACTGCAGTTAGATCAAAGAAACAGATGAATTATGTGCATATGAATGTAAAGTTTACCTGCGCACAGATACGTGTGTGTTTGCACGTAGGCCTGTGTGTGTGTTTGTACTAAACATGCTCAAATTTGCTTTCACTTGAGCGTGAGAGAGGATCATAGGATAACTTGTATGCTGTGAAATTCCATATGTTAAACACACACAGTACACATTTTCTGGAAGAAAAAAAAGAAAAGAAAAAAAGTGGTCTTTGAATGTGCAATGCAAGTCTACGTGAGTTTTTGCACCGTTACTCATTTAGCGGTGCGGGATGAATTACACTATTTTTCAAAAGTTTGGGGTCAGTAAGATTTTCTTTTTCTTTTGAAAGAAATTAATACTTTTATTCAGCAAGAATGCATTCAACTGATGAAAAGTAACAATAAAAACATCTATAATGTTGCGAAAGATTTATGTTGCAAATAAATGCTGTTCTTCTGAACTTTCTAATCCTGAAAAAGTACACTTTTCACAAAAATATGAAGCAGCACAACTGTTTTCAACACTGATAATAACCAGAAATGTTTCTTGAGCAGCAAATCAGCATATTAGAATGATTTCTGAAGATCATGTGACACTGAAGACTGGAGTAATGATGCTGAAAATTCAGCTTTGATCACAGGATTAAATGACATTTTACAATATATTACAATTGAAAACAGTTATGTGAAATTGTAATAATAATAATTCACAATATTAGTGTTTTTACTGTATTTTTGAGCACATAAAAACAGCTTTGGTGAACATAAGAGACTTCTTCCAAAAAATAAATAAAATAAAAATCTTACCAATCCCAAAATTTTGTGTGTATGTGCTGAACTTTAATTATTCTCTCACTCAGAATAAATCGATCAGATATACAGACCAACGTCCATCCAAACTCTGGACGTCATTGGAAATTCTCGATTTTATTGTTGCTGAATTACAGAGCACATGTTTGGTCTAAACTGGAAGTTTTAAAGCCCCGCTTAAGGGCCAGATCAGATACACGTTCTCAACTATAAACTCTTTGTTTTGGGTCACACATAACAGCTTTTTAAGTGCTCAGGCACCAGATAATAAAACGTTTAACACTGTACGCAGGAAAGATGAGAGAACAGTCAGACCGGCATGAGTGTAGTCTCTCATTTAGAGATCTTCACATGCTTTAAACGTCTATATGTTTATCCTGTAAAAACAGCCACAGTGAGGCATGCTGGGAAGTGTGACGTGCTAGAGGCGGAGCTTCGTGAAATCCAGTCACGCAAAACTCTCAGCACAAACACACAATAAAGAACAACATTGAGACAATTGCAAATGCATGCTTTTGAAGGACAGTAGTATGCAGTATGTGCACAGAATGCAGAGTATTGCTGCATTCAAGAATTTCATATTTCGAGTTGGGAAGTCGTAATTATGATGTCAGATCCATTCAAATAACTTTGGTCGGAGCAAGCTGGCGATGTTTCTTTTCTTTTTTTTTTTTTATGAAGGTGCTGTAAATTGAATCATTATGTATTCGTAACTACAGTACATTACTATGCTACTTTGTACATGCAACCAGGGTTATTATAGTTAACGAAAACTAAAACCACAAAAAAAACATTTTAGTTACTTGAAATAAAAGAATATATATAAAAATTTAAACGTGTCTTTTCAGCTAGTTGTCAAAGCAATATTCTATTGTTTTTATTTAGTTTAACTTGATGTACTAAAATAACTAAAAACGTCATAAAATAAAATTAATAAAAACATGAATAAAAACTATATATAAAATATTTTACAAATAAATAAAAAATAAAAGTGACAAAAACACTAAAACATTCAAATAAAATAATTTTTTTTTAAATATTTCTAAAAACTGTAATAGCTTCTCAATGGTACTAAAATAACACTGAATGCAACCTTATATTTAAAAAAAATAATAATAATCAAAACCGATGCTGCATCTATTGCATCCGACATGTTTTCTCATTGATGCCCTCAACACGGAAACTTGGGGCTTAAAGAAAATCCCGAATTGTGACGTGTGCGTGTTCAACTCATAACAATCTTTTAGATAGCCAATATGTGCAGTATATTAGTACAATTACACTGTATTGGGTTCTGTGTCCCACAATGCAGTGCACTAGACTTTACCTTCCTTTTTCAGTTTGATGCCTGAATTGGAAGCAATATCTTCTGTTATTTTACTCTTGGTACATTATTTGATTGGACTGCCATAAGTTAAGACATTTTTACACTAGATTGGAGTGCATATGCAAAACAAGTGATTATTTATTCATGAGATGATAATCGAATGCCACTTGCTGACTTAATTATGCAAATGCAGTCATGTGACAATACTGTAGCATACTTCTGTTTGAAACTGTGTAGTATGCAGTAAGCAGTATAATTTCTACAGCTGGTTTCTGTTCCTGTCATGGATGGAAGTATTCAAGAGGCATTTTTGAATATTCATGAACACACAGAGGAAACATTTTCTCTGCAAATAAGAAAATATCTGGCAGTGATCTAGTGTAAAACCGAATGATTGGCAAATGCAATTACATGATGGGCCACTAGGGGGATTCATCCCATATTAATTGATAATAAAATACTTTTGATCCCTCTCTGTCTTACCGAATATCTCTTCTCCACACTCTTTCTGATGGCTTCTTCCCTCGTTCTCTCTCTTCCTAGATTCCTGTGATGCCGGCAGTGTAAGACTTCATTCAGCTCTTTTCATACAGACCGAACAAATATTTGCCTTTGTCATTATGACCCTAAATCACCATAATCTTGCCTCTGTCTCTCTCTGCAACACACACAGAAACACACACACAGACACACTTTATAAAATCAGGGCAGCATAAGAGGACATTGTAAAGAAAAGGGTCAATTTGGAGGCCATTACTGTATTTTATAATGATCAGAATTGTAAATTGAATTCAATATCTTATATATAATGTACTATATCTTACACAGGCTTTATAAAAATTAAAAATCACAAATATGAAAAATATCCATGACATATTGCTAAGACTTTAAAAATCTTGATTCATACATACAATGACCTAAATAAACTTCTTGTTTGATGGACATGGTTTCGATTTACGTTTTAATACAATAAAATTGTAATACTTTTATGTAGCCAAATTAAATACAAATTAAATGTAATTACATCACAAATTCACAAATGAATTACATTTCACCAAACATTTGTTTTAAAAAAAAAATCTTTTAAAAATTTGTTTTAAAAAATAACTTTTCTTTCTAAGCATCATGGACATGCTTTTTGTCATCATTTAAAAAAAAAAAAAATACAATATTAATGAAGAGGATTTTGGCTTGCTGTGTGGTTTATCAGTTATTCTCCTGACCTTTGGTGACAGTTGGAGGGTTACATGGCGATTCTGGTGTGTGTGTGTGTGTGTGTGTGTGTGTGTGTGTGTGTGATTTCCCTTTAAACCATGTGATTTACGGCTCACAATATTCTATGCATGTACACACACACACACACACATGCGCACACACACATATGCACACACACACTATCTATACCAATCTATAATCACCTATCTAACCTTACAGCACTTCATTTCACTAATAAATGAGTGGCAGAGAGAAGGCATGGACTAATATATCCATCACACACACACTCCTGCCTCGGGGGATGAAGGAATAAACATTTCATTTCCCCTGGCCAGCATACAGGATGTTTTTTATGATGTAAGAAAGAGTGAGTGTGTCCAAGGTGGGGTTGGACAGAGATTAGGTGATTATACCATTGGCACACTAGCGCGCTGTTTCATTGGTTCTTACGTAAGAGGTGCAGAAGTCTTGTATTCTTTTCAATAAGACTCCATTGGTATGACCACTGACATTCAATCTGACAATCTATATGAGCTTAAATAAAGCAATTAAAATGCATATATGAAAATTAAAATTTGCTTAAAATGTACTCACTCTCAGACCATCCAAGATGTAAATGGGTTTTTTTCTTTATCAGAACAGATTTGGAGAAATGTAGCATTGCATCACTTGCTCAGCAATGGATCCTCTGCCTGCAGTGAATGGGTGCCGTCAGAATGAGAGTCCAAACGGCTGATAAAAACATCACAATAATCCACAAGTAATCCTCCATCAGTTAATGTATATTGCAAACATAGAAGCCAAAGGCTGCATGTTTGCAATAAACAAATCCATTATTAAGATGTTTTTAACTTAATATTGATTTAACCAGTGAAAACTTCTAAATCAGGAGAGAAATCTGCACAGATCATCAAGCACTGTTTATGAAAGAAAACTCATCTAAATCTTGAATGGCCTTGTCAGTGAAAAATACTACATGCAAGGCTGCCTTAGAATTTTAAAATAAGGTATCTTTGAAAGCATCAAAATGTTTAGGATAATTATCTAAAAGTTGAATTGAAGGGCCCACTGCAGAGCTGCCCATACACAGAGGAAGCTTTGGCTCCATTTCCAGGCCAAACACTGAAGTCATCATCTGCTCCCATTAGAAAGGCTTCTGCTCTGTGGTTTAATACTAGCAATAAAAAACATGTTGGTTTCAGGCATTTTTACAAATCAGCGACACTGGCAATTTAGCCTTGTATTCCTGTTCCTATAACTTTCTATAGAGCTGGCACTTTCTCACAGGGTACAGCAAACAGGGTCAAAAACCTTTTCAAGCCAAAAATAAATTAATTAATAATAACCATTTTTATAAGTTTATATATTTATGTACTTACTCATACAGCCCTACAAACAAGCACCGCAAACTTGCTCTTTTTTTGGTTTTGTTTTGTTTTGTTTTGAACCATTTTAAATCACGATCGCAATTTTGATCAAAATAATCGCAATTCGAATTTTTTAAAAATCGAATTGCAATTGCACACATTGTGATTAAAAAATGCCACTGGGAATGCCAATTCTCTGTGCAATTTATATATTTATTGATTTTGATTTTATTCCTAGATATATATTTATCAGAGTTTTTGACAGTTTATCACAGTATTTGTCACAGTTTATGCACTTCTTTTTTTTTTTAACTATGCACATTTAAAGTCTGCGTGAACCGGAAGTTGCTGCCGACTTTATTTCGGTTGGAGGGGTGTGTTTAAACTGACATCATCAGAGAAGAACTGCCATTCCAGAGCAGAAGGAAATGATCAGATTTTGATTAAAGATTACCAAAACAATTTTTTTCAGCGGATTAACTTGCACGGATTAATTGTTCACATCAAGACTAGCAATGTGCGCTAGTAAAGTAAATAAAGTCAAGTTTGATTTCATGCCGACTTTAAATTGAATTATATACAGTAATTGTAACAGATGTTATCTAACTGTAATGCTGTATACAGAGTGCCATAAGAGGCTGTTTGACAGATCTATAGCAGACTACACTGTGAGACTAGACCGAGTCCTGGAGCTGCAGTGCAGCAATGCAGGAAGGAGGTGCAGATTTCGCATGGTGAATTGAAAGGAGGTCTTTAGGTTTGGTCAGATCTCTCAGTCTGTCCACTGGCATAAGACTAGCACAGCTGGCCAGTATGCAGCTAACAGGAATGTTTACCCATTCCATACATTTACACAGGAAATGAAGTACCTAAGGCCTTCATACCCAGCAGCACTCGTTCACTCACACACACACAAACACATGCATGGCAGCATTACGTGCTATGGCTCATGTCGGCTACAACTATTCTGCTTGTATGCAGCTCATGTTTTCTTGAGGTCTGGCAAAATGTTTCATGCCATCCTCCTACGTTTTGGGCAAAACCGGGCACGACTGGATACACAGAAGGCATGCAAATATTATATTTGTGTACACATATTAAAATAAAGCCAAACTTGTAAACAAACAAAAAAAATCTATTTTGTCTATGTGTTTGCTTAAAGTTGTATTTAGTGTGTGTGTGTGTGTGTGTGTGTGTGTGTGTGTGTGTGTGTGTGTGTGTGGAACAGCCCATATTTGGATTATGAAAAAAGGTGTTTCAGACTGAGATGCTTAGCCTGTGTAATTATCATAGCTTGTGTTTATGTGTGTGTGTGTGTGTTTAAGCAAGTTATACTTTGTAGACAATTTTGCTGAAAAATGTCCCCAGAAGGTCGCTAAAAATAACCTCCATTTAGGAAAAGGTTAAAATAAAAACTAAATAAAACTAGATATACATTTTATGAAGAAGAACGTGATTGGTACTTAACTGTGCAGAACTCTGAACTCTTGTGGCTGATCACTGGGGCGCTGTAAAGAAGTTGTAAACAAGCCAACATTCATGTATGAGTTCTTGTAACACAAACAGTTAGTAATTACACACCGAGGATTAAGAACATGCATAATAGTGATGTTTGGATTGGATAAAATCCAAAAAATAAGCTGTCAATTTATGTAAATTTTGTGTGATTAATTATTTTTTAAAACAGGTTTTGACAGGCTCACGCTCACTTCTTATACCACTCCTTATTTCCTCTACATTTTTTATCTCTCTTTCTTCTGCTCTCTCTCTCTCTGGTTCATGTTATTCTGCATGTTCTTATTCTATTCTAAATGTCTTCTTTTAGGATGTCAGACATTCTGTGATTGTCTCTCGCTGTCTCCAGTGCTGTTATTGCTGTGTGATTGTGGCTGCTGTAGTCTGTAAAAAGCAACAGCAAACCATTAGCTGTGCCTCAGAAATCTCTTAAGTACAGACTGAGATGGGCAGAGAGTGAGACAGGAATGAGCTGGGTGGGGGGTGAAGACAGAGAGAAAGTTGACCTCATACATTTAAGAGCCTGCGCTCCTCCTTTGGTTGTTTGTCATAAAAAAAGAGCGATTGTCATTCACACAGTGGAATGTGAATTAGGCAAACACACACACACACACATGCTCGGAGTCGTCACATAAAAGATAATGATGGAGTCTGACCTTTAGCAATACATGCTGAACAAATTCGACTTTCTCACACACACATGCATGCTGAAATACTTTGAAAAAGTGCTTAAAATAATAATTCACCCAAAAAAATAAAGAAAAATCCCTAAAGGCCAAAAAAAAATAAAATTCTCATTACATTGCCATTAAACCTGGTGTGTCACGTAAAATGTAAATAAATTACAAATAAGTAAAATAAAATAAGTAAAAATGTAAATAATAAATAAGTAAAAGAATTCAGTAAATAATAAATACCAAAAAAGATCCTGCACACTACTTACATTTGCATTAACAAAATTTATTTGAAGCAATGTTTCAATCAATCAACATTCCTCAGGCTTACTAAATAATAGTAAATAATAAATAATAATAAATACAAAAAATAATAAATAAGTAAAAATCTGAGTCGGCACAATTTGCATTTGTGGGTGAACTTGCATCAGCACAAAATGTATTTAAAGCAATGTTTCAGTCAGTCGACCTTCCTCAGGCTTACTAAGTAATAGCAAATAATACATAAATAATACTTGTAAATAATAAATGAATTAGCCTAATAAATAATAGAACATATAATTAATTGTAAAAAAAAAACAATGAACAAATAATATAAATATTCAAAAACAATTAGAGTAAAATTAGAGTAAAAAAATGGCACAACTTTCATTTTTGGGTGAAGTATTTCTTTTTTTTTTATTACAATTAGGCTAAACGCATACAGATTCATGTGAATCTGTTTCCTTAAAATTACACTAACATGACAGAATCTGTTTAGTGGTTGTATGGTTTTGAATGAATATGGTTTGGTTATGTAAGTGAACACTGAGTTGTGATTGACACCTACATGAACTCTGTAATTTAATAATATTGAGGCGTGTGTAAAATGCAGTTTTTCTTGTGAGATCAAAACGACTTCTGTAACTGCTGCATAATGTTAATCGGTTACAGACATCTTTGATGACAATCACATAACTGCACACAAACTCTCAATGCATTTTGACTAAATCTGTGCTCCAGATTCGCCATTTTTCATCCTTCACTGTCAAGTGCCAGTAATATGATTACTGCTAAACATGAAATGCTTGCTTTGCAGAAACTCTGCATTCCTAAATCAGTCATATTAATCCATATTCTCTCATCATTTACTCACCTTCATGTCAATTTAATCTAACTTGCAGGCTATATTCAATGACATCTAGGTTATTATTCATTGAAAATGTACCTGTATATCAGCCTCCAAATCTCATTTGCACTTCTAACCTAATCAAACCTGAGACATAATTTATTCATTTAGCAGACACTTTTATCCAGTGAATTACAAATAAGGAATGTCAAACATGGCGACACTAAGGTCACAGGTCAATTCCCAGGTAATGCATGAAATTATCAAACGTATACCTTCAATGCAATGTAAGTCGTTTTGGATAAAAGCGTCTGCCAAATGCATTCATGTAAATATGAATAAATGAATATCAGTGAATAATCATGGTTAAAATTACTTAAACTGTGGACATTTTGTCCCGTTTCTCTCACAAAGCTGTCATACAACTTCAGAAGACTTGGGACAAAGCACACAAGCTGAATGGACTGCTTCTAAGGTACATTTTTGGAGATATATTATTGAACAGACCCTGGTCATTATATGCTTTTGTTGAATAAAGCAGCATGAAGAGTCTTCAGAATCTGTCAGCCATACAGGTTTGGAACAACATGAGGTTGAGTAAATGATGACAGAATGATCATTCTTGGCTTAAGCATCCCAAATTATTGCTGAATGCACTTATAAAGCTAGTCATGGATGTAAACATTTGATTTTTCACGTTGCCGTATCTCTTCATACCTGCATGTATCCAGCTCTTTCTCCTCTAATACTTCACCCTTCAGTCTCTCTCTCTCTCTCTCTCTCTCTCTCTCTCTCTCTCTCTCTCTCTCTCTCTCTCTCTCTCTCTCTCTCTCTCTCTCTCTCTCTCTCTCTCTCTCTCTCTCTCTCTCTCTCTCTCTCTCTCTCTCTCTCTCTCTCTCTCTCTCTCTCTCTCTCTCTCTCTCTCTCTCTCTCTCTCTCTCTCTCTCTCTCTCTCTCTCTCTCTCTCTCTCTCTCTCTCTCTCTCTCTCAGGTGAATGATGTCTCTGTGGTTCGCCACAATTTGCCCACAGATCCACAATCTCTGAAATCTTCTGGCGCAAAAAAAAATAGGGGATGTGTTATGTCTGTGAGGATTCATTCAGCCTCAGTCAACACGATGACAGCTGTAATCAGTCGCTCTAACACACCTACACACCTTTCTTTCACATTACAAGCACAAATAATCAAATACAAACACTGTGTGAATGGGGAGAGTGGCTGCTGCTGCCCCCTCTGGCCAAAATGTGCCACTGCAGTCTGTGAGTGTTTTATATGAAGGTGAATGGGTTCAGTACTGTGTAGAAATATGGTCATCACACAATAATAATAAAACACCGTTTTTTTTTTTAGCCTCGTCAAACCCCATCTAAACACAGTATCATGGTGCAGAGATAGTATCAGATGCATGGTAATACTATGGTACTTTGATAAATATCATGGTACTGAATGATTACAGTAATCATTTATGGTAATTACTTGGCACTCCAAGTTATTTAAAAAAAAATACTCTGACAATGGTAAAATGTGACAAAAATAGTAAATGGTACACATTCAGAAATGCATGGCAAAGCAATTTACAAAAAAACAAAAAACAAACAAAGATTACTATGGTAAATGTCCCCCCAAAAGAATGAAAACATGGTTATCATGGTACATGCATAAAAACCACAGTATTTTCCAAAGTAGGCCTACTTGTCCAAAAAAAAACATAGTATTAGTATGGTAAATAAAAATATTGATGGTATTACTGTGATGCATGTAAAACATGCTTATGCATTATTCATATTCCACCATAGTATAGTTTCTTTTGATATTTTCAGTTTTTATTTAAACTTGTTTAAATTTTAGTAATTTTGTTATGTGATTTATATTTTTTTATAACTTTTTATTTTTATTTCAATTTTAATAATTTTAGTAATTCAACTTATTTTATTTCAGTTAGTTGCCAAAGGTTTGCCAAAGTCTATATTATTCTATTATAATAATAACTATATTATATTATTTTATTTAAGATTAATTTCACTTAATGAAAAAAACAATTGTTTTAGTAGCAACACTGAAAATGGGGAGGGACAGCTTTACTACGGTACATGTTAAAAAAAATATCAATGGATGAAATCCAAAAAGCCATGGTAACAGGATGGTACTTTGTGGTAATTTTTATTTTTTTAATGCATTACTGTATTTTTATCTGTGGTTTTTGGGCCGAACCGTGTCAGGTGTTACTAGGAAAAATAAACTCCGCAAAATGAACTAGTCCTCCCACAAATCCACAAATACTGGATCAGCTTTCATAAATTAAATCAAACCTCGAAAATATCCCTCCTGTTACATGCTGGCAGCTGCTCTGAGAGAGAAACGGAGGAGCAGAGCTGAAGAGGAGGAGGGAGGGAGGTGTAATTGTAGGCTGTGAGATGTATATTTTGCTGGGTGCACATGTAGCAATTATGTTTATATATATGCATGTCTTCTCTGTACTCCTGCTATATTACCGACCGCTCACTCCCGCCTCCAGAGGACCATCGCTACGGAGACAACCACACGCTTCCCTTTAAAACCTTAATGACAGACTACAGCCACAGAGAGAGAGAGAGAGCAGCACCCTTACAAAAGAAATACCATGGCATTTCCATAGCTTTTTGGATGTGGTACTATGGTAATACCTTGTTTTTGGACAAAACCTCTATAGTAATATTTTTTCTTCTACACTCTACAGTACCAATTAAATGCCACGATATCACCATGTTTTTGGACAAGGTGCCATGGTAATCGTTCAGAATTATTGCATAGTCTATATCAAAGTACCATGGTATTACCAGAGTATTCTTTGAAGTAACTTACCAATTAAGTGATTTACATTTGTACTCCACAAAGCATGCATGATAATACTGCGGTATTCACTGAAGTGCCTTATAATACTAAACACTACCAGATTAGGGTTCCTCAGCTTGTAGCAACAGCAGAACCTCTTTGGTTCTACACTCTAAAAAATGCTGGGTTAAATACAACCCAGTGCTGGGTTAAATAGGGACAAACCCAGCAATTGGGTTGTTTTGACCCAGCGGTTGGATTAAATGATTAACCCAACCTTCTGGGTAGTAACCCAACCGCTGGGTCAAAACAGCCCAGTTGCTGGGTTTGTCCCTATTTTACCCAGCACTGAGTTGTATTTAACCTAGGGCTGGACGATATGGCCAAAATTTATATCGCGATATATTTCTTAATTTCGGTCGATACGATATAATTCCGATATCGATATGAACACTATTAAAAAAGCCTCATAAAAACGGCCAAGAACGGCCACAACAGATGTCTGCGATACATATTGATATTGAATTATTGTCCAGCCCTAATTTAACCCAGCATTTTTTAGAGTGTAAATAGAACCTTTTTATAAGGTTCCATAAAGAATCATGACAGATCACTGGTAGAAAAACAGTTACCATTTCAAAGTTAAAATTTATAGACATTTTAAGAAGGATATCAAGAACGGTTTGAGAGTGTGCAGTTGGAAGTTTGAGCTCCAGAAAATCAATAATGAGGTGCTTTGAAAGGATTTTTTTACAGTTACAGATTTAAAACCAAAAATGCAGGAATAAAGAACCCTAAACTCTAAGAAGCATTTTATTATAAAATGGTTCTTCAGTACGATATGGTTCTAAATAGAACTGTTACTACAATACGTGTAAAGAACCACCTTTTGTAAAGATAACATGGTATACAAATATGTTAATCAAACTACACTACTGTATAAATCAAAGTTCTGTGGTAGGCTGCATTTTAAGGCATTATAGGCCTTAAATATAGCCAGTTTCTAAGGCGGCATTGCATGTAGAATTGCTCTTTTCAGTAAACTCGTTGAATGAAGCTTTTCATGTGGATCTAAAGTGAGATCTATAGTCTTTCCTCTCTGTGACCCAATGCACATGAAAAACTGAGTGTGTTTCTTATTCTTAACACTCGTTCACTTCATATATGTGTATGTGCGTGTGGTATATGACAGGAAACTCTGCTGCAGCGTTTCGCAGAGAAAAGTGCCACTGTGCTCACTTACATAACACTGCACTCTAAAAAATGCTGGGTTGTTTCAACCCAACTTTGGGTCAAATATGGACTAACCCAACCATTGGGTTAAATTTTTACATTACATTTTTAACCCAAAAGTTGTGTTAGTCCATATTTGACCCAAAGTTGGGTTGAAACAACCCAGCATTTTTTAGAGTGTGTGTGCGTGCATGTGTGTGTGTGTGTGTTTGAAGACTCAATGTTTCTTCCCAAATGGAGACTATTGATGAATGCGAAATATTTTTAAAAGTGCTACGCATACATTTTTTGTGCATACATTGTGTTTATTTGTACGAACATCTGCTCTAAAGACTCTTGTTGGCTGGATGTAACAAATTTACAAAATGAACCAAACAAACCATCCACATGAGGTTTCTGACCTCAATACTGTCCATATTCACACAATGACATCAGTATGTCCATGTTTCAGAAACATAAAACACGTGTGATCATCTCAGTGCGTGTTTGCATGATGTCTAATACTGTCACAATAACAGACTGACTGATTTATACTGGAAACAAAATAGCAGAAAAAGAAAAATCTGTCTGTCTCTGTATCTATTCAGCCATCCATCACAATTTCTTTTCTCAAATAGAATATGTGATTTATTTTAGTGAGTCAGTTGGGTCTAGAGGCTCATTTCAAAGAACAGGTTCAAAAAATAGATTCACTCACCAGTGTTCATAAAAGTATTTGTGCATCATGCTTTTGTAGTGAAAATCTATTTTAGCTTGTATTGATCTACTTCCTTTTAGGAATAAGAATTGGTTAATTTGAAAGAATTGGTTAAAAAATAGATGCACAGATTCATTTGAGTCACTCAATAGTGTTCATAAAAACACTTGAGCATCAATTACTTTCTGTAGTGTTCTTGAAAATATAGCAGCTTGTATTGTTCTACTTTATCTAATTAACACATTTATCTGTTTGTGACTTCAAATGAAATGGTTAGGAAATACACTTCTCTCTCATTTCTTATGTTTAAAAACCTTCCTAAAAAACACACACAGCGAGTGCTTGATTAATCTGCATTCACAAACAAACATTCATAAAACTAAATTCATTTAGGATGGAAGAATAATTGCCTTTTAAACCGAATAAGCAGACGCTTTTTCTCTTCTCCGTATGGCAGGAAACACAAATCAAGCTAACACAACATGCCAAAACACAACCCATAAACACAGCCGGTCAAACATCGACAAATAAAACTGACCAGTGAGAGAAACACAAATAAAACAGGCCAATCAGAGAAGCGTAAATACAGATTCACAGCAGTGACAGTGCGCCTCAGTCTGAGCCCAAAATAACCGCCCGACCCAGAGCAAGAAACGAGTCCACCCAAAAGAGACCGACAAACACACACACACACGGCTTCTTCATATTTTTGTGGAAACTGTGATACGTTTTATTTTTCAGGAATTATTTAATGAACAAAAGTTCAAAAGAATAGCATTTAATTGAACTAGAAATCTTTTGTAACATTATTTTTACCGTCACTTTTGATCAATTTAATGCGTCCTTGCTAAATAACTTTAATGAAATATAACTGACAACGCCATCAAGTCTGTCTATGAAAGAGAAACTGCTAAGCAATAATTATTCTCATAAAATAGTACTATAACTATTTGGTTTGTTTATTATTTTGAACTTTAGAAAACTTGTGTGTTTATTAAAACATATACTATCCAAAAACAATCTGCAGTCTGTTCAGACGAATCACTGAATACCCTAATTGTGTCATTACGGTAATGACAGTATGAGCGTACATTAAAATCACGCTACAGCTGTAATCCAAAAGAAATGAGACGTGAACAACGCCAACTATTTTAGTTCTATTACCATGTGTGAGTGCATGTGTGTGAAGGCACTGACGGTAATGTCTTTCAGAAAAGAAGGTGGGTCTTTGCCATTTTATTTTTGCTCTTGGATTGAGGTTAAACTGGTGTGTATCTGTCTGTGTGTGTGTGTGTGTGTGTGTGTGTGTGTGTGTGTGGGATCTCAT
>NW_015555881.1:1050016-1073960 GCF_001515605.1 Sinocyclocheilus anshuiensis
TGTGTGTGTGTGTGTGTGTGTGTGTGTGTGTGTGTGTGTGTAGGATCTCATTTTACCTCAGAGGAACAGGGAGGCCATTGATGACCTGCTCTGAAACACACACACATACACACATACACACACACTCAGAAGTGAAGGTCTATTTAGGCAGAACTCTCTGTGTGTTTATATGGGTGTGTATGTGTACTTTCTCTTCTCTATTTCTAAAAAAAATGCCGTGACTTTGTCTCTGATAGTGAAATTTTCTTATTTTACATTTCCTTATTCTAATCACACACACACAGTGAAACTGGCTTAAATTCTAACACAAGAATGTTTAAAGAAAAATGAGGGTGTTCTACAAGAATGCATGAGAACAGAAAAAGACCAAATCCACTTTGATCGTGGACATACAGACTCTTTGAAAAGTCTGAGAGTGATGTTCATCAATAAGGCCATTGAATTCAGGCTCTTCCACAAACACAGTTGAGATGGTTTGACCCGTGTGTGTGCAAACAGGAGTATCCCACCCATAATTAAAGCCACAGTCAGGAGGTCACATGCAGATGCACAAATATGCTATATACAACTGATTAAAAGTAGAAATTAATACTTCTATTTATTAAAGATGCATTAAATTGATCAAAAGTGAGAGTGAAGACTTTTATAAAGTTACAAAAGATGTTTCAAAAATATAAGCTGTTCCTTTGAACTTTCTATTCATCAAAGAATCCACAAAAATAATAAGCAGAACAAATTTTTTCCAACATTGATAATAATCAGAAATGTTTCTTGAGCAGCAAATCAGCATCTTAGAATGATTTCTGAAGGATCATGTGACACTGAAGACTGGAGTAATGATGCTGAAAATACAGTTTTGCATCACAGCAATAAATTACAATAGAAAGCAGATATTTTTAATAGTAATAATATTTCACATAATCATTTTTGATCAAATAAATGCAGCCTTGGAGAGCCAAAGGGACGTTAAAAAATGTTTGTTATGCATTATATATACAAATACACAGACAGACAGATAGATAGACATAAGTGACATAAGCAGGCATGAGGATGAAACACTGGCACCCTAAGACATTTTCTCCAGCCGTAGAAGCTCTATGGATGGGCATTTGTGCAGCTGGCATTAAATGGAGCTGCCAGTGTGGAATAATCCGGAATGATCCTGGCTTATCCACTGGCACTTCGCCTACATTCCCACGGCCTAACAGGGATTACTGTTCAATACCCGGCAATAGGCCGGCACACACCACACACACTCACAGAGTCCACAAACACTGATGTGAAGAGACATACAGATACAAACACCACACAAATACACACCGCTAAGGAAGAGCACACACACTCGTATTCACATACAATACAGGTATGATGATGTTCTGAGAACTGCTAATAAAGAACTGGCTTAATCAACTAGGCAAACTTTTGCTGGAGCCTTCACTAGCACACAAGAACTGTTGTATTATCGTGATGGTACCAGATTTACTACTATGGTGCTTTTTTGTAGGAGTATTCATTTTTGCCATGGTTAATGACAATAATAAGGCATATAAATATGGAAATCAATCATTACCATGGTATAAATCAAAGTACCATGGTATGACGACATGATCCCATCACAGTAAGGGATTCTTGCTTAACACAAATGTTAATTAACAGCCGCAAATAATAATCAATTAATGAAGATGCTGAGACAACACGCCCCAATGGCGCCATCTAGTGGCCGGTTGATGGAAGTACAGAATCTCTCCTCACAATCAAATCCATAATTAGTGATGGTGTTTACGTTGAAAACAAGTCTCTCATATACACCAAAATCACAGACGCAAATAAAGCAAGCTCATTCAAATTGCGTAGATGTACGAACACATTTTGTACAATTAATAAAATACGTTTATACATTACCTGAACGCTCATCTGGAAACTGGCGCGTGACTCTTCAAATATTCGATGTAGGCTACTTCTCAAAACTTCATAGTTAAATCATAAATAAAACGAAAGATGTGTTTTACTAAAATGAGGTCCAAGTTGATTTACATGGCGTTGATTTATACGTCAAATTACGTGTTTACAATGTCGTCACTGCGTAGCTTCCGCCAAATATCAGATACATATCAAATAGCAGAGTTAGTACTATAACATGTTAAATACATAAATATTTAAATTTCAATGATCATTCAGTTAAGAATTAACATTTAATAATAATAATAATCATCATAACAATAATAATCATATTGTTATTATTAATTTGTATTTTAATCTATTTTCTTGACGACAGTGGTAGCAAAAAAACAAGTTACCACAGTTTAGCAGTATTAACAATAACTATTTATTTTAGCAAACATTATGGTTTTCACGATCATTTTTGTAAGGATTTATTTCTCGTTGTTCAGCCGTTATGCAAAGGAGCCCACGAGCAGGTTTCCCGCCCCTCGGTCACGTGACGCAAACATCTGCGCATGATGGCGGCGCCTATAGAGAGTCTGCTGAATGAAATCTGTGAATCAGAGGATCCGATCGAGGAGCTCAAGAGCCTCCGGACGGCCGTTTTAGCGACGCCCGTGAGCGGTTTGAGGCAGGCGGTGTCTGGAGCCCGACTGGAGATCATATTCGGCCTTTTAAACACAAATGACAAGTGAGTGTTGATTCTGCTGAGTCAAGAGACACAATAAATACTACAGACTCCACGCTGACACTTGCATACATGAGCAGTTTGATTTACTTATTTTTCATACTTCACATAATAATGTCATTTTATGCATTTAAGACCTATTATAAGTTGAGAATATGATTTTTTTTTTTTTTTTACTTTTTTTGTTAAACCTATTCGAATAACAAACAGGCATTATCATTGTTAAACACAAACATAATATTTCCAAGCAGGATACACGCTGCTTATATATTTATTTATTTATTTTAGAATGTATATTGCCAGTAATTTAGACCGTTTTAAGGCATTCCATTTTTTAAGCTGTTGTAAGGATCAGAATAAGATTTTTAAATGCCACAAAAGTTAAAGGAGCTCTAAGAAACCTATGTTCTTGCTCTTTAAAAAAAAAAAAAAGGAGATTAATGTGTTATAGGGCTGTGCACTTGCACATAAAAATGATATCTGTTATGCATTATGCATTAATTAGGTTCAGGAATATTCTTTTAAAAATTAAGTTGAAAATAGAGAAAGGGTGGAAAGTGTCATGGAAAACTAAAATTGGACTGTTTTGGGTGCAGAGAGCAGATCGAGGTGTGTGTGGAAATCCTGAGTCGTGTTCTGCAGGCTTTAGAACCCATCCAGCTGGCTCAGAACTACAAGACGGCACTCCAGAGCGGACTGAACCATCCGAACGACTCGGTCAAAGTGCTCACGCTCACACAGGTCAGTGCTGAAGGTGCACAACAGAACGCAACAGTCTCCATCCACCTTTTCAGCAGCTTCGGATAACCAGAAGTGTGTTTTTCCCAAAATAATTTTTAAAAAGTCTTTGTTTGAAGAGTTAAAAGCCATGAACCAAACCAACCAGCTACGAGGAGAATCACAACATTATAAACTTTGATCTGAAGCAAAAAGGTATATGAAAAATGGACAAAGGTACAAGACTTAACGGCTTTAATGAGGGAAAAAAACACAATCCCATGAAACATTGTGAATGAAATGAATATTCTAGACAAACGGCAGTCTGGGTTTAGGGGTGGTCATAGAACAGAATCAGCCCTTTAAAGGGTTGTTAATGATCTTCTTCTGATTACGGATGCTAGTGCTGGGCGGTATGACCAAAAATTTATATCACGGTATTTTTCAAAATTATACCGGTTTCACGGTACAAGACGGTATTTTTTTTCATGCATGACCGGGTGTTAACCATATTTTCTACTGATTGAGAGAGGAAATACTGCAGTATATTGACTTAGAATGCCCTATTTTACTGTCATGATGAGTGAATATTGTCAAAAAATACCACACTAAATAGTGACTAAACACGACTCCTTTTAATACGTAAAAACCGGTATTCGGTATGAACCGGTATACCGCCCAGCACTAACGGATGCTGGAAATCATGCAGCACTAATCTTACTGGATCTGTCAGCAGCCTTTGACACCATCAATCACCGGATCCTTCTGTCTCGTTTAAAGCAGTTTGTTGGCATTCAGGGGAAGGTCTTAAAATGGTTTGCCTCTTATTTGGAACATAGATACTTTTCAGTGAAGATGGGTAATTAGCCTATTTCTCAGCTTCAGCGCCTATTACCTGTGGGGTTCCACAAGGGTCCATTTTGGGACCAGTCCTGTTTTTATTGTACATGAAGCCAAATTGAAATTGAAAGCCAAAGTGAAACCAATCCAGACCAGTGACTTGGTAAAAGTTGTTCATGCTTAAATTTTCTCTCGTTTAGATTGTTGTAATGCTCTTTATATTGGGACTTGCCAAACATACGTTGCTCGCTTACAGCTAGCAGCTTGGAGGTTAAATCTTCCTCAACCCTTAAGGCTTTTAAAGGTCGTTTAAAGTCATATCTGTATTCTCTGCCTTTTTAGTATATTATTATATGGATGTTTTTATGTTTTGTCCTGCTGCTCTTTGGTTTCTATTTGTAATTTACAGCACTTTGGAGCTACTGTGTAGCCTGTAAGGTGCTATATAAATAAATTCTCTAATTGGTGGAGATTTCTCTGCAGAATCATTGGTAAGGTAGTTTTTCATGAGGAATTCAGCCGTTAAGCACGATTATTTCTAAAATAAGTTGAAATAATGCAGGCTGATGGCTTCAACAAAAGCATATACCATCGATTAACAACCTCAGAGCTCATAATAACAGGTCTGTCTTTAAAAGCTTTATAAGTGATTGTTCAAAATCAATTCCCCTATGAAGAAAATTAATGGGTTTTTTACTTCCAAAGCCTGACTGTTGCACACTATTGATGGAGATTTCTTTACAGAATCATGGGTAATGTAGTTTCTCACCAGAAATTCCACTGTTAAACGCAATTATTTAAAAATACGTTGAAATAACAGAAATGCTGTTTATAAGCTATAGTTCAAAATCAATTCCCCTATGGGGAAAATAAATGGGATTTTTACTTCTGGAGCCTGAATGGTGCACTCTATACAGGTTTATTCCAAGTAAGAGTTGATCTTTCGTGTCATCGATCCATCCGTTGTGTATCTCTGTTCACAGATGGGCCGTGTGGCTGGTCACGCTGAAGGAGTGTCCCAGATGCTGAACAGTGCAGAGATCCTGTGTGATGTGATTGAGTGCATCAGCGTCGAGCGCATCGCTGTGGCCAAAGAGGTACCGAGACCCGCACTGCACTGCTACATCACTGTTTTTCCTGCATGAGCTGCCTTTAATTTGGTTTGTTGTGTTTTTGGTCAGGCGATAGCTGCCCTCAGTAAACTTAGCAACACGAAGGCAGGGCTTGATGTTCTGTTTCACTCTGATTTGCTGAACAAGATGAAGGACGTAATGCTCACAAGTGACATCATCAGATACAGAGTTTATGAGGTTTGTGATCATTTGTGGATGGAAGGAATGAACTTTATGAGAGATTCGAGCTTAATCATGTCCGTTGTGTGTGTGCAGTTGATAGTGGAGGTGTCCACGGTGTCTCCAGTGTCTCTGGACTACTGCGCCAACAGCGGTTTAATCTCACAGATGCTGGAGGAACTGACCGGAGACGATGTGTTGGTCAGGTAATGATCTCACACACACTATCATACAATATAAAGCACATGTATGCTGGCAGAGATAAACTTACTTTCTTCTCTTCCCAGAGCAACTGCTATAGAGATGGTGACCAATCTGGCTCAGAGTCAACATGGCCGTCAGTATCTGGCGCAGCAAGGCATCATGGATAAAATCTCCAACATGATAAACGCTGCAGAATCCGACCCCTTCTCAAGCCTTTACCTGCCAGGTGAGTGTATGAATGTGAAGAGTTTCCACAGCCATGAAAAACCTGGAAATATCAGGAAGTTTCATTTAATTTCCAGGTCTGGAAATCTTAAAAAGCCATGGAAATTGTTTAATATAGGCTAAATTGTTTTTGTTCAGATTGCTGAAAATGTAATATAATTATTATTATTATTTATAAATAAATCTGTATCCAGTAATCTTTGGAAATTAGAACAATCTCATAGAAATTGTTCAGTATAAATTGTTTATATCCACAGTGCTGAAAATTTTAATAATAATAATTATCATCTATCTATCTATTTATAAGTCCTTATTCAGCAGTCATTTAAAATGTCATGGAAATTGTTGAATATATATATTTAAATATCAATTGTTTATATTAAAATTGCTAAAAATGTAAATATCATTATTATTATTATTATTTATTTTTTAAATCTCTATCCTTTTGAAATCCTTGTATTATTGGAAATGTCAAATGGTTACATTGCTGTAAATGTAAATATAATTTTTCTTCTATGTTATTATTATTATTATTATAGGACTGGTGAAGTTCTTTGGCAGTCTGGCGATCATGGACAGTCCTCAGCAGGTCTGTGAGAAATACCCAGTGTTCCTTGAGGTGGTCTTCTCCATGGCGATGAACCTTGACCCCACACTGACTCCTGTTGCCCTGGATACGCTCGGAGTGCTTGGCAATACTGTGGAGGGTAAACAAGTTCTGCAGAAAACAGGTTTGTGAACACATCTGCACAATAGACCATTCAAAATGAGAGATGTTTATGATTCAGATCTGCTTTTAATAAAGCCTGTTAGTTCCGTAGTTATGGCATGCAATAACACACAGTACAGCACAACAAGTGTAGTTTGATTCGCAGACGTGTGTTTATAACTGAAGTTTTCAATTTATAATTTAGCAATAATTTGTATATTTTCATAGAATTTAATAATTGTATATAATTGAATAATTGTATCATTTTTACACAAGAAATGCAATTTCAGGTTTACTTCAGTTGCTATCCACAGAGCAGTTTTGATTATCTGTTGAACAAATAGCAGTTGAACTGCAAAGTTTGGGCCTTGTCATTAATTATTTAACCATACATTTTTATGTTAATTCTCTATATATAATTTACAGCATTATCTAAGAGAGAATTACGTTTGTACGTAATATTCCAAAATGAGTCACAATTGAATCAGTAATCCAGTAATCATTGGAAATGTGACTGTAATTATTCAATATGTAGTGTTTATATTTAAATTGCTGAACATTTTTATAATAATAACAATAATTATTATTGTCTAAAGCACCGTTCACACCAAGAACGATAACTATAAAGATATTAGCGTCCACACCAGCGAACGATATTGTCTGTTTATTCTAAGTGCACGCTCGTCTGCCGCTTTAAATTCTTGAGCTGACTACAGCAGGATGGATTCTGATTGGCTGTCAGTGTTTTATCGTTCATCAGCTGGAAAAAAATCTTTTTGAAAGTGATTCCAATGATATCGTTTCTCTTTGTCTTTATCGTTATAGTTGGGGTGTGGACTCTGCTATTCTTTTAAATTTAGAATGATTTTTAAAACTATATTTTTATTGTTATCATTACGTTATCTTTATAGTTATCGTGCTTGGTGTGAACGGGCCTTAAGAGAGAATTACTTTCATATGTAAGCAAAAAGGACATTAAAACCAAAATATTCCCAAATGAATCAGAATTTAATCAACCCACATCAGAACTGAATCAAATGAATAGCTTGCAAATCGGAATCTAACCAAACTGAATCAGTATACCTAGCCCTACTAGTTACAGGGATGCTTGACTTCGTTTTTGAGCTCTTTCTCACTCAGCTGTCTGTTACAGGAGAGAAGTTCACGTCCGTGCTGAAGAGAATCAGTAAAGTGGCCGCTGATGGAGCCACTGAACTCCGGGTCAGATGTTTGGAGGCTCTGGCTCAGCTCCTCACGTTGCCTGTGAGTGTGTGTCGCTGTGTTTTCTAACAGGATTTGTGTTCAGATGGAGGTTTTTGCTGTGAGATGTCTGTGGTTTGTGTAGGTGGAGCAGCAGACGGATGACCTGTTACTGTTGACCGAGTCGTGGTTTAACTGTCTGAGCTCTCAGCCCATGCTGATGATCCGAAACATAAGCACACAGCCCTTCCCAGAGCTCCACTGCAGCGTGCTACGAATCTTCACTGTAAGTGAGAGAGTGTGTGTTTAGGTGTGTTTTACGTGGTGCTGCGCAGACTGATCAATGCAGTGCATGCCAGTTAGAAATTTTGTCTGACTTGAAATAGTGACGTACGTCATTAAAGCATCACGAGAGCAATTCGAGAGCAGGCGGCTGGCTTCTTCTGCGCAGCTTCTCACAAGCAGATTCACCAATGACAACAATGACACGTTTTGTGTTTCTTTTGATACCTTTAGTTGCTCTAATGCTCACAAATCCATGTTTTATAACAGTAAAATCTCTTTTCATGTAGTCTTAATGTTGTATTGTGACACGTTTATCAATTTAAATAGTAAAGGCTTATGTTGAACTTTATTTTACATAAAGTATTAAATGGAAAAACATCTAACTTGACCGCTCTGTTTTCGACGGAAGCTTATTTCTGCCACGGAATAAAAAATAAAAAGCCAATTGCAACTTTTTATCTCACAATCCTACATTTTTCTCACGATTCTGAGTTTATATCTCACCTTTTTCCTCGCAGTTTTTTCTCATCACAGTTCTGACTTTTTCTCGCAATTCTAACTTTTTATTTGCAATTTTATCTTTTTTTTCCCCACAATTCAGCTTTTTTCCCTCACAATTCTGAGTTTAAATCTGACTTTTCTCACAATTCTGTTTTATCACTTTTTTTTCCCTCACATTTCTGAGTTTATATCTCACAATTCAGACTTTTCTCCGGAAAAAAAATCAGAATCGCGAGGAAAAAAAGTCAGAATTGAGACTTTCAAAAAGTCACAATCAACTTTTCTTTTTTAATTACATGGCAGAAATAATCTTCCTTAATTTTCAACTCCTCCCCCAACTGCAAGTGGCAAATCTTACCAATTTGTTAAATCCAGCTGAAGTCGAACAACCTTTTGTGTGTGTGTGTGTGTGTGTGTGTGTGTGTGTGGTGTGTTCTCTTTAAATGCATGTGTAAGTTGTTTTCTCTGCTCGTTTGGGTCCAGGCCGTTGGCTGTCAGCCGTGGGCTCAGCAGCTGATGATGGACACTCCTGGATTCGTGGAGTGGGTGATGGATCGCTCAGTGGGGACTGGAAAAGAAGCAAAGGATTGTAAGTTTGAGCTGGTGGGGGTGCTGCTGAGCTCCTCCAGCGCTCAGGAGATATTTGGAGCACACAATTACTTAAAGCTGAAGACCTACCTGAACGAGGGACCCTATTACATCAACGCTGTGTCTTCAGTCATCACAGAGGGAGCCGACTGACATACACATTTATTCTTCAGTAAGAGTTTGAGTTTTTTCTACTGTCAAGAGGTTTGTTTTTCTGTCGAGTGCAGATCAAATGTGACCAAAAGCTCTTTAGACAGTTTTCAGCACTTAAACACACCCAGATCTGTCTCTCTAGAGTGCTTTAAATATTTATACTTCCAGGTGTTGATGCACTATAATGAATTTGGGTCTGTTTCTATCTTATTGTGCCATTAAAAAGTACATTTGAGTGGTTTATTGCTGATATATTTTTTTTTTATATGTACACTACCATTCAAACGTTTGGAGTTAGTAATATTTTTATATGTTTCAAATAATTGCTGTTTTTTTTTTTTATTCTATTCATCAGAATCCTGAACAAAATATATCAGTTTCCATAAAAATATGAAGCAGCACAATTGTTTTCAACATTGATAATCATAAATGTTTCTTGAGCAGCAAATCAGCATATTAGAATGATTTCTGAAGATCATGTGACACTGAAGACTGGAGTAAAGATGCTGAAAATACAGCTTTGATCACAGGAATAAATTACATTTTAACATGTATTCAAATAGAAAACAGTTATTTTAAATTGCAATGATATTTCACAATATTATGTTTTTGCTGTATTGCTGATCAAATAAATGCAGTCTTGGTGAGCAGAAGAGACTTCTTACAAAAACATGAACAAATCTCAAAATATGAGTGGTTTGCCTGTGCAACTTGCTCCTACAATGCTGCGTTTCACACGCTGACCCAAGTCAAAAGAACTAACCCTCCTCCAGATGCAAAGTGCAAGTCTGATCGCTTTGAAATTAAACCGAACAACTCGTTTCAAAAAGACACATGGTTTGAGGAACCATTCATGTGCGTTTTGGACTCCAATATGATGTATGTGCTTGCCATGGCCAACCATTCAATCTAGAAGGTGGCAATATTGTTATTAATGAAGTGATAAAACTAGCTCCAATGTTAAAGAATCATCATCTATCCACCAAGACTAGTTGACAAATATTAAAAGACGGTCAAAAGTGAAGCAGTGGATTCAGGGTTGAGTTTTACTGCACAAACCATTGCACACACATGCACTTCTTACAGCCTCACAGAGGTAACAATATGTACAAAATATTCACGTTAAAAATACAAACAAAAATGTATTCTTTCACACATCCATCAAATCATACAAAGTCTTTAGAGGCACACTGGTGATGTACAGGGAGGTGGCACTCTGGAAGATGGGAGAAAGACTGGACTGTTTTTCAACGGTTTCCAAAAGTTTTCTGAATGATTAGAGGCGAGTCTCAAACAGGCTGGACGTTCATGAAACCAAAATCCTGCCATTACTGAGTGATGCATGTGGTCTGAATGCAGAGTGCATTTGATTGGCCAGTTAAAACCAAAGGCGTAAACTCCGTAACTCCTTCAACCACTCTTTCATTCACCTGTTCAAATTGTTCTCGAGATGACAAAAAAATCAGCTGCCATTCACGTCAGTGGAAAAAAACTCAAACCGAATATCAGTATTACCGTGCTCTCAATATCTATCTTAAGGACAGTCAGTTGTAATAAACCCCTGCATCATATTGGCAAAATTTCACATGCAAAAAAGGTCTATTGTTTATTGTCAATAGTGTAGCGATGCATTGTCACTTTCAAAATGCGGTGAATCCATGTGACCAACTTAAACCAGTTACAAAATGAGCGTGGAGAAATCAGATCTTGTGAATTCCGATTGAAATGACTGGATTTCTCCTGCGAAAATTCATCAAACAACAGTAAATGCAACTGCACCTTTTACTTAAAGGGATAGTTCACCCAAAAATTCTCTCATCATTTACTTACCCTCATGTCATTCCAAACCTGTATGAGTTTTTTTCTTCTGTTGAGCACAAAAGAAGATATTTTGAAGAATGCTAGAAACCAAACAGTTGCTGGCAGCCATTGACTTCCATATTATGGGAAAAAAAAATACTATGGAAGTCAATGGCTGCCGTCAACTGTTTGGTTACCAACATTCTTCAAAATATCATCTTCTGTGCTCAGCAGAAGAAAGAAACTCATATAGGTGTGGTCACATTTAACATTGTTCGGACGATTTCTGTGGTCGAAATCCAGTAATCTCAATAGGAATTCACACGACCGTGAATTTCATGTGCGGGCAAATGATTTCCCAGATTTCGAGTTTTCACATGTTCCAGTTCAAGCTTCATGCATCTTTTCACTATTGACAAGACGCTGGTCTTTTTTCTCTGCAAAATTTCACAACTTTTTTAGCGACAAAAAAGCAAAAACAATAAGGGATCTCAATGAAATTTCATTACAATTTAACCCATTAGGGACAAAAAGAATTGCAAAAGTCCAAGAATTCAGACTTCAAGTTGGTAGTCTTTTGCAGTAGGAATAAGACGTTGAATGAAATGCAGGTATAGCTCAAAACCATCCACTCAGTCATGGTTTACTTATAGCTGAACATTAAACTGTGGCTGGAAAAGTATTTTAACATTAAAAAGGTTACCTCACCCAAAAATGAACATCCAAACCTGTATGGCTTTCTTTCTTCTGCTAAACACAAAATAAGATATTTTGAAGACTGTTTGGGTCCAAACAACATTGGAATCCATTGACTGTCACAGTATGGAGATCTTATGTGTTTCAAAGTCATACAAGTTTGGAACAACATTAGTGTGAGTAAATAACCAAAGGATTGTTGATACGAGCACATCGTGTAATGAATATTCACTAGTAATACTGACCGAACCATTGGCTGGTTGAATAAATGTCAATACTTTGGATAGATCACACGCTTTATCTTCCCGTCCGCTTTGTTTTTGTCCAGCCATTTCCCACAAATGAAGATCGTGGTCACAGCGTTGGCCGTGTTTGTAATCTCGATCCTGCTCAGGAGCCATCCGGGACTGAGTCCGGAGTTATCGTGTTCCACGTGCATGCGGAGCAGATCGCCCAGGTCCAGCAGTTCTAGAATAAACCGGTTTGTCTGGCCACGCTCAAACAGGTTCTGGAACTTCTTGGTAAGCTGCCTCTGACCGGAGTCGCCGTTGGAGCCGAAGATGGTGATGAAGACGTTGGCGTCAGTGCCTGCGCCCTTGTCGTCGCCCGTGATAACGATGAGCTCGTATTTTACAGGTACGAGGCTTTGGGCCTTGCTGGTGAAGCTCTCGATGAACTTGCTGCACTCGAAGGTCTGGAACTCATCCCGTTTTGAGGAAAGAGGGATGGCGGTGTCACAACGGAAAATATACCTGAGTGAAATAGGACAGATTATGGATTGTACAGAACATGCATTTACTAGCCTCAGTAGTCCAGATCCTGAGGTTTAAACCATTATTTAACACTGGTAGTTGCTGTTAGCCGTTGACTTCCATTGTATTTGTTTCTATACTATTGAAGACAATGGCTACCAGCGACTGTTTGGTTACCAACATTCTTCAAAATATCTTCTTTTGTGTTCAACAGAAGAAAGAAGTTCATACAGGTTTGGAAAAACTTGGTGAGTAAATGAAGCCAATTTTCATTTTGAGGTGAACTATCCCTTTAAAGTCAATGGTCACTCACTTATTGCCCAGCTCCTTCTCCGTGACAACAACCTCTTCCACAAACCAGGAGGCTTCAGCTTTAACTTTCTTGCCATCTTTAGGGATGTGTCCCAGACAGATGCTTGCGATGTCTCCCAGCTCCTTGGAGGAGAACTCAAAGCGGTCCGAAGCGCCTCTGAAATCACACATGTAGCAGCATAATGCATGTTAACCAATGAAAAATGAAAACCAGCAGAGAAACGAATGCACACCTACCGTAAAAAACGCTTCTTTTTAGTCAAGTTCTCCATCATAAACTCTTTGGAACGTCCTTTCTTCCCTTCTAGAACGATCCAGGCGTTTTCTTTGGTTTCAGCATCATCTGCATCTGCTGTCGTGACCAGGATCTCATATTCTGTATTAGACAAAACACATGGTGTTATATCAAATCTAATATCTAGAATTTCAAATTTACATAATTAAGTAAATAATACAAATAATTAAGATATTTAAATGTTTTTGCAAGCCTCTCGCGCCCACCAAGGCTGCATTTAATTGTTTAAAAACACAATAAAAATTGTTATATTGTGAAATATTATTACAATTTAAAATAACTTTTTGCTATTGTAATATATTTTAAAATGTAATTTATTCCTTTGATGGCAAAGCTGAATTTTCAGCAGCCGTTACTCCAGTGTCATTAATTAATAATTAAATAATCATTCTAATTAATAATGGTTTTTATTATTATAAATGTTCAAAACAGCTTCTTAATCTTACATTTATATAATATTTTTATCAATTGTATTATTTGTATGTATGTATACATATATATATATATATATATATATATACAAATATGCATACATACACGAATATGTACGTATGTCAACATTTACAATTAACTAATTCAACAATGAACTCATTTAAATTAAATTTTCAATACATGTTCCTGATCTTTTAGTGTTTGATTCATTTGTGCATGTTATTCCAAAGAAATAATGTCCATTAAATAATGTAATTTCCTTCAACCACCTGTCATCCAGAGACACTTCTCCATGCATTCAGTTTGTGTTTAATATTCGGTTTCACTTGGAAATATGCCACATTATGGATGCAAAATGGGTTGCCAATGGGACAGTTAATCAATGACTAATTGTTATGAAGTCCAAAGGAATTCTGTGAAATTGAACTGTTTTTATTCATCTCCATTTGTGAGTGTGTATAAACGCATGTGTCTCACTGGTTTTTTCATCGAAATCCACTGCATCGTTGTTGGCACACGCCAGCTCTCTCATTATCTGTCCATCACCCTCGTTCTTGGCGAGCCAGCGATCACACTGGAAACGAAACTTCTTCTCCAAGATGTCATCGTGCACGTCCACATACTCCAGGTGCCAACCAGCAGCCAGACCTGTCAACACACACACACTTGTTTTGAGCATATAAACATACACAGTTTTTAGGTCATACACAGACCTACCCTGAGTTTAACTGGCTAATATGCTCATCACTAGTGTCGCTCTGAGCGCTCTGATTGGCTCACCTGAGTTGTCGTGCCAAATGCGCACTTTCGAGAGCTCGCCCAAGCTGAGGATGTCAGAGAAACGGAAAGTGTCCGTCTGTTTGCGCTCAAACTTGTTGGTGTTGTTGCTTTCTTTCAGAGTCAGCGTTCCAGTGTCACCGTTCTCACCAAAAATAATCATCCACAAGTTAGCATCGGTTCCAGCCGCTAAAAAGCAACCAATCATAGGTTACAATCTGCTGTATCTGTGACCACAAACGCAATCAATCGAAGAAGTGTTTTGAGGTAGTTATAGACAGTTACAAGGAAGCGCGCACCAGTTACATCGCTGGTCTTCACAGAAACGGTGTAGGTGGTAAGCTCCACCATTTCGTCGTCATTTATCTCGGCAGGCATCTCGCATAGGAGCGTTCGCTTGGGCCCGTATGAGCGAGACAGCCATTCCTCGTACGTAAATAATGCCACTTCATCCGTCTGCAGGTTATGCAGTTCAATCTACATACATACACACATTAATATGTTTAAAGGCTTGGGAGGTTACAGTATACGTATGTCACTTCCTCTTACAAACCTTATCCAGGAACCAGTCGGGTCTGCTTCCAGAACCATCTATACGCACTCTCATCTTTCTCAAAGGAGCGATATCCTCAATCTCCAGATTGAATGTGTCTTTCTGCCCTCGTTCAAACCTACACACATAAAACACACACAAATTAGATCGTTTTAGCATGTTTCTATGCATAATAATTTTTAAGAGACTGTGGTCGCATGTAACCAGGTTGGTTATAAAACCATAAAAAATGTTGTTACTTGAAACTTATTTTATTTCACCTATTTTCATTTAGATGTAATACTTGTACTGAGGTACTAAAATGACTAAAACAAAATTAATAAAAAAAATTATAAAAACTATAGACATTTAAAAAATGAATAAAAATAAACGCAACAAAATTACTAAAACTGACTAAAATTAAAGTGAAAACAAAAATATAAAAATAAAGTCGAATTCAAAATATTAACAAAAACTATAGTAGTACATCAATGTCTATAAAACAACACTGCAGGTAACCGATTTGCTAAGTTGCATTCTAATTTAATTTTTTTTCCCCTAAAATCTTACATTTTTCAACTCAAATCAATATTTTAAAAAATAAGCTACATGAAAACATTACATTTATCTTGCAATAATGAGCATCTTTGTGTATGTGTGTACCTGTCCTCTAATTTTGGCAGCAGCATTTCCTCTGACGTGCCGTAGACTCCAAACACAGTCATGTAGATCTGTGTGTCTGTACCTGCGTGCTGGACATCTCCTGTTATCACCGTCACCTCATAGATCACCTAGGAGAAAAACATCTTTCATGAAGTACACCTTCTGTAGTATATAGCAGCAAATCAGCATATTAGAATGATTTCTGAAGGATCATGTGACACTGAAGACTGGAGTAATGATGCTGAAAATGAAGTTTTGCATCACAGGAATAAATTACATCTTAAAATATTTTCAAATAGAAAATAGCTACTTTAAATTGTAATAATGTTTCACAATATTACTGTTTTTACTGTATTTTTGATCAAATAAATGCAGCCTTGGTGAGTAGAATAGATTTTTTTCAAAAAAAATCATACCAACCCTAAACTTTTGAACAGTAGTGTATACTTTAAAAAAATTATGATAGATAGATAGATAAAATAATGTTTAATAAAGTTCACCTAAAGAATAAACAAATCTATAAAAATCTTACATGAGCTATTCATATTTTTAAGGTAGAAGGAAATGAAATGGTGTACCTTCTGTGGGATATTAACAGTTTCTGCATCCTGCACATCTAGGAAGCGGGCGGTGAGTCCGTCTCCTCTGTCTTTGGCCAACCAGCATTTACATGGAAACAGGTAGCGCACTGCTTTAGTCGGCACCTCGACAGTCAACTCCTCCACTAACCAGCAGCTCTCTGGAGTCGCCCCATCATGACCCAACTACACACAACACAAACCAGCAATCTGACATCTTACCGTATCTATACATACTGTACATCAAGCTTATTAAATGAAAAACTACTGAATCTGTGAGTGCGCTTTCCCTTACTTCCACTTTCTTGATGTCGCCAACATCAGTTCCGAAACAGCTGAAGTAATCCAAGGATCCAGGCATGAATCCGGTTTTCCCATCCAAGTCGAGCCAGAGGTGTTCTGTCTTCTTGTTCTTCTTTCCTATGATGATGACATACACTCGGCTACTCGTCCCAGCATCCCGATCCAACCCCGTCGTCACCGAGAAGTGGTAGGGAATTACTACACACACACACACACACACAACATTTAATTTCTTCCCTCATATTAAATTCCACTAGAAAATAGTTTACTCATGCAAAAACGTTCACAATGCAAGGGTGTTGTGGGTGGTTGCCAGGGCTTTAAATTAAATTAAATTAAATTATTATTTAACCAAAAATTGTCAATTATAAATTGATATGTAAATAAATAACATTTAAAAATATATATATAATTTTGAAAAAAAAAAAAGTTAAAAGTTAATGTTAACAAATGAGACCTTATTGTAAAGTGTTAGCATATCATTTGTAATGAAAATATTCTAGTAAATAATATAAAAATCCAAAATAGAACAATTGATAGTCTCAGACCTTTGAAGCCCACTGTATGTTGTGGAGTGGGACTCTATATGCTTATACATACATGATCCTTCATCGTCTTCTTCTTTTTCTGAATGTCGCTTCTTGTTTTTCTTGTTCATGTTGCTGTCCAGATTTGTCACTTTTTTAATTGGACAGAAGGCGGTCTCTCGCTCTCCCTCATACCCCTACACACATATACACACAGTATATACATCTGGATGTGCTCTGGACTAGTCTGTAATGCTGTAACATTGTTAACGCATGCATGCACGGGTGCACGCATGCACACATGCAGGCAGACCTTAACATAGAACACCCTGTCGATCCGTTTGTCCTCCTTCTTTCTCGAAAGCCATCGTTCACACAAAAACAAAAACACTTCCTCCGTATCTTGGTCCACCACTTCCACCTGGTCCAGATACCAATCAGCACTCAGCATGCTGTTGTCATGGCGAACTCGGATCTTGAACACCTGGCCCAGATCCACAGCCTCCAGAGTGAATGTGTCCACCTGGCCAATCAGAAGCAATCATTGTCAGCAGCCAATCAGAGGGCAAGTACACAACTGTTGAAAAGTTTGGGGTCAGTAATACTTTTATTATTTGTGTGTCTCACCGATCCTCTCTCAAACTTGTTGCTGTTCTCAGACTTGCTGAGTTTACGCTCTCCAGTATCGCCCATGTCTCCGTAAAGAGTGATGAACACGTTGGCATCGGTTCCCGCTCCATACACGTCCCCGGTGGTCACCGCCACTGTATACGTGTGTACTGCAACACACACATATATGCAACAGTCTTCCTGTTGCTCAAATAGTAGAGCATTGTGCTTGCAACACCAAGGTCATGGGTTCGATTCCCAGGTAATTAATTAATTAAAAAATGTATAGTTTGAATGCAGTCATTTTGCATAAAACCAGTTCTGTCATGACAACTCTCGGAGGGATTGGCATGGTAATGTACATGACAATGTTAATGTATTTGGTCTTGGGAGCTGGGGAAGGTGGAGGGTTTCTGAAGCAAGCTGCAACTGCTACTGCCAGCACTAATCATATATTTGAATGTTGAGCAGCGAGCTCATTGGCTACCGATACAGGAGAGAACCAATCAGCTGTGCCATATGATGATGTCATTAGGTCAGATTGAGTTAAGACTGCGGCAGTCAGTTAGACTATCGGACTGCGCCATCTAGAGTTTCATGCCAGAACTCTGTATGTGTCTGCTGAATGCATAAATATAATACATCTAGGCGATTCTAAATAAAAAACTGTCCACACACTTACTCTCCAGCGCGTCGTCCACCTCTGTCTCGATGACTTTGAGGGTTCCGTCTCGTGAAAGTTTCTCCACGATGATGTCAGACGGCACCAGCTCTCGAATGGTCTCGCCGTCCTCCTCCGAGCGAGCTAACCATCCCTCACAAGGGAATATCGCCGTCTCAGAGCCCTGCATGTGCACACACATTTTTGAGTCTTGGCACATTGAATATTAGTCCTTTACATTTTATTAGAGGAAATTAGATGAATAATACTATGAAGTGTTTATTCAAAGGTTAAATGTGTAGTTTTTTCACTGTTATAATATTTTTTACTACACTTGCTCATAATGCAACCCTAAGTAGGTTGACATGAAAATTATGTTTAAGGTTAGACTTGTTATCGGACTCAACCAATGGCATGAGTTTAGGACTACATGTTTAGTAGTAAACTGACCAGCTTGGTCAGAAAATGGGATAGAGGAGGCTAGTTTTAAATTTCAGTAAAATAATCATCCAAAAATCATCCAATTCATGAAATAATCATCAGAAATACATCAAATATCAAAATCCATCGGACAGGCCGTGTCAAGGAATATATGTAATATACTGTACCAGTCAAAAGTTTAGGGTCGGTAATATTTATTTGAAAGAAATCGTTTATGCTCAACATGGCTGCATTTATTTGATCAAAAATACAGTAAAAATGGTTAAATATTATTACAATTTCAAAAAACTGTTTTCTATTTGAATATATTGTCAAATGTAATTTATTCCTGTGATCAAAGCTGAATTTTCAGCATTATTACTCCAGTCTTCAGTGTCACATGATCCTTCAGAAATCATTCTAATATGCTGATTTGCTGCTCAATAAATATTTCTTAGTATTAGCAATGCTGAAAACAGTTGTGCTGCTTCATATTTTTGTGGAAACTGTGATACATTTTTTTCTTGATTTTTTAATGAATTGAAAATTCAAAAGAACAGTATTTATAAGAAGTAGAAATCTTCTGTAACATAAATGTCGGTTACACTTTATTTTAAGGTGTTCTTGTTACAGTGTAATAATACATTTAAGTAATGAGTAAATTTAATTAACTACATGTACTTACTATATGGTCAGGGTTAGGATTAGGGTCTGGCTAAGGGTTACTTGCATGTAATTATGCATAATTAATGGTTATATTACAATAGTAAACACATGTAACGTGTAACAAGGACACCTTAAAATAAAGTGTTACCTAAATGTCTTTACTGTCACTTCTGATCAATTCAATGCATCCTTGCTGAGTAAAAGTACTTATTTCTTTAAAAAAATCTTACTGAACGGTACTGTAAATAAACAGTTTCTGCTGGTAACGGTGGATGTGCATGTTGATATCAGAGTTTCACGCTGGTGTGATGTGCTTGACGGAGCTACAGCAGAGGCAGTGTTTCACTCCTCTACTGTACACAGATAGCGCTGGAGTGGAGAGACAGGTCAGAGAAGATTAGTCACTGGAACTAATTATACAAACGGCAACAGAGAGCAGATGTGGGTCAATGAAATGGGTGTACGACAGACAGTGGAGAGGAAAAGAAGGTTTTCCACAGCCAGACGGGAACATTCTAGACTCAACCACGTTTCACGTTGCCAGAATTAAGACCCACTTGAGGCCTGTTCACACCAAGGACGATCACTATAAAGATAACAATGAAGATATAGTTCTAAAAATCGTTCTTAATATTAAAGAATAGCAGAGTCCACACCACAGCTATAACGATAAAGGCACAGAGAAACGATATCATTGGAATCACTTTCAGAATTATTTTTTCCAGCTGATGAACGATAAAAGCATTGACAGCCAATCAGAATCAATCCTGCTATAATGAGCTCCAGCATTTAAAGCGGCAGACGAGCGTGCGCTTAGAATAAACAGACAATATCGTCTGCTGGTGTGGACGCTCATATAGTTATCTTTATAGTTATCGTTCTTGGTGTGAATGGGCCTTTAGGCAGGAAAGGAACGTTTGATGTGAAAGGATCAGCCACGGCTTGCTGTTTTACATGACGTTTAAGAGGCTGAAATTGGCAGGATATGTTGTTTCTGGATCACTTGAAAGTTTTCCAAAAATGCTGTGGGCAAAGATTAGACAAACCAAACTGTATTTCAAGAAGTCTGTCCTGTACAGTAGATGCAGATTTGTGCACAAGCTGTTTAACTCTGTCAAACCAAACAGTTTGGTGAAGTATGGTAGGAAAATGAGCAATACCTTTCCTTTCCGAAGCAGCCTGCGAATTTCCACACGGTCTAAATGCCAGCCAGGATTCACCCCTCGATTATCGTGACCGATACGGATTTTCTCAATGATATCACCAATGTCCTCCAACTACAGAAGCCCAAAGTCAACATCAACACCATTGCTGTCAGTGTAAGCCATTTTTTAATTATTAATAGAAAAGCTCAAATGTTCAAATGAAGCTAGGACCAAGATGAATTTCTACTCGTTCAGGCTTTTTCAGGGTTATTATAGTTAACTAAAAATAAAACTGAAAGTAAAATTAAAATTAAAACTAGGAAAAAAAAAACATTTTCATTGCTTGAAATAAAATAAAATAAAACATAAAAAAATATTTCAACTAGTTGCCAAGGCAACATTTTAATTTAGTTTTACTTGATGTACTAAAGTAACTAAAACTGTAAGGTCTGTTGTTGGTCAAGCAACAAAACTTTACCAGCAAAACTCAGCACATAAAGCAGGACAAATAGCATTGCTTTTCAACCCCACTAGCTTTACATATATGTGACCCTGGACCACAAAACCAGTCATATGGGTAAATTTTTCGAAATTGAGATTTATACGTCATCTGAAAGTTGAATAAATAAGCTTTCCATTGATGTGTGGTTTGTTAGGATAGGGCAATATTTGGCCGAGATACAACTATTTGAAAATCTGGATTCTGAGTGTGCAAAAAAAATCTAAATAAGAAAATCACCTTTAAAGTTGTCCAAATTAAGTTCTTAGCAATGCATATTACTAATCAAAAATTAAGTTTTGATATATTTACGGTAGGAAATTTACAAAATATCTTCATGGTCTTTACTTAATATCCTAATGATTTTTGGCATAAAAGAAAAATCAATAATTTTGACCCCTACAATGTTTTTTTGGCTATTGCTACAAATATACCCCAGCGACTTAAGACTGGTTTTGTGCTCAAGGGTCACATATGTTGAGCAGCACAGAATTGATCTCCTCATTTACCTCTACGATGAACATGTCCTCCGCCCCTCGTTCAAAGTACATCCTCCTCTCTCTCTTATTAACGCAGAGAGATTTCTGAGACGTACACACTCCGTTCTGCCCGTACAGAATGATGAAGACGTCTGCGTCCGTTCCCGCAGCAAATATATCACTGGTGAAGATTTTAATCTCATAGGGAACAACTACAACACAAAAGAGCAAAGCACATGAATCACAAACAGCCTGTGTAGGTCTGTCTATGAGTGTTGTGACACAAATTTGCATCTTTCTGTATTTATGACACATAAAAATGCATGTCAAAGAAAAGTAAGATAAGATAAATAAGGCTTAGTATTAGTCTGTAATCATTATAATTAGCTACATAAACATGTATCATACAGGGTGTGTATAGTACTGTCTGCAGTTCATTAGGGTACAGGTCTCTGTCAATGGCACCATCGTCTTTTCCTTTATCCAGCCAGCGGCCACATGGAAACCGCAGCAGCTGACCCAGAGACGGAGCATCGATCTCTACCCAATCCAGAAACCAGCCTGGAGACACACCTGAGAAAACAGGACAACACACACACACAAACAAACACACAAAGAGACATGTGCAACATCCACATACACACATGTACACTGTAAGTAATTGTCTGTAGGACTTACACCAATGCTGCTTGTGCTGGGGATTCAGAAGAAAGCCAGTCAAATTAAATTATCACAAATTAAGTGACAGTTTAATGCAAAAAAGACAAAAATACAGACACATATTCCCATAGATATAAATAAATCTTAATTTTTATGCATGCACAAACCCTACTGAATTCATTATGCATGCACATCACTCAATTGAAACTGTTAATTTTTTAGTATTTTTTACAATACAAGTGAACAGTTTTTGAAAGAAGTCACCAAAGACTGCATTTATTTGATCAAAAGTACAGTACAAATTGTAATATTGTGAAATATTACAATTTAAAATAAATGTTTTCTATTTTAACATATTGTAAAATTTAATTTATTTCTGTGATCAACTCCAGGACCGAGTTTGAGCACCCCTGTTCTAGAGTGATGTCTAATGTGAATGTGTGTACCTGCGTTGTCGTGTCCGATGCGGATTCTCTTGAGTTTTCCGATGTCCACTGCCTCTATGGTGAACTCGTCAATCAGTCCCAACTCAAACTTGTTCCTATGGTTCTTAGACGCCTTTAGATTAATGATCCCTGACACACACAAACACACTTTTCAGTAGCTGCTGGGCTAATACTATTACTAGTACAGTCTGAATTGTTTTCATAGTTACCAGTGTCATCTTTGGTTCCGTAAAGAATTGCATAAACGTTTGCATCTGTCCCGGCGCTCTTCTTCTCCCCTGTTTTTACTCTCATTGTGAATGTGGTTGACATGGCTACACACAGACATAATCAATGTAATATCAATGCAATGAGCACATGCCATTAGGTTAAAGCAGAACGCTTGTGTAACATTCAAAACCTTTTTGCTCTAATCCGAGTTGAGCAGGCGAGGACTCCTCTTCTTCATCTTCATCTCTCTTCATGAAAGCCTCGTCTACGGGCACTAATTCACGGCCCAGCTGCCCGTCATCTTCATCAACCGCCAACCAGCGCTGACAGGGGAAAAAATACCTGAACAACACACGCAAATACAGTCAACAAAGTCCATGGGAAAGAGAAATCACTAATGAGATCGCTTTAATATGTCAGTTGTTTCTCTTTAGCCAGTAATTAGATTAGATTGGGCAAGTTTAGACTTAAGCATCAAATTAAATTAATAGAATAAATATTAACTGTAATTGAAGAAAATGTAAAAATATATATATTTCAGTCAAGGCAACATTTCTCATTTTCATTTAGTTTAAGTTTTAAGTATTAAAATAATTAAAACTCAACAGACTAAAACTTAATTAAAAATGACAAGAACACAAAATAAATTACTTAGATTTTTAAAAATATATTTCATATTTTTTGTTAAAGTTAATTCAAAATATTAACAAAAACTATAATAGTACATTAATGATACTAAAATAGCACTGCTCAGTAAACCTATGTCTCCTCTTGATCTCAAATCATGCTCAGATTTGCTAGATAATTTTTATACAAATATTTTTTTATAAATTTCAATGTATTCATTAATTTATACATTTTAAATAAATGTTTTATTTCCTTAAAACGTATTTATTTAAAATGAATATTTTAAGCAATTTCTGCAATCAAAAGACAGAGACCTCAAACATTTCGCATCTAGAATTTCCAATATTAAAGATCTGAACTGCTAACCACACTAACTATATAGCTATCAATTCTTACTTTACATCAACAATTTACTCATTTGCATCTATTTTTATTTCTTCTGAGTAGGGCTGTGCGATATTGAAAAAAAATGCGATATGCGATACCTTGTTAAAACATTCGATATTCGATAT